>NW_015205910.1:0-3861 GCF_001447785.1 Gekko japonicus | reverse complement strand
TGCACCAGTGGCCTGAGATGGACTAAGGCGGCTTCACCTGTTACGTGCATCTTCTGTGTCTTACCCTCACCCCCAAGCCTTTTTATTAACTGACAGTGGTTTTCAAGCTGGTGTCCATTCCTATTTTATTTGGGCAGAGACAAATGCCTTGGAAAATTCTGATAACCTGAGAGAACACTTTGGGTGCAGTCAGACGGGCAGGTTGCTGTGCCAGTATTATCAGCTCTAAACAAGCTGCTTGAGTTTGGGACGCTTTGCATCAATCCCACAGCAGCCACTAAGCCAGCATCATAGTGCTGTGGGCCCATGGTCAGTTGTTCACATTGGCAATGCGCTGCAACCACAGACCCATGGCTGAATGGATTTTTTTGGAATACCCCAGGCTTTTGGTCTTGGGTGACTTCAGTGTCCATGCTGATGATGCAGCGTCTTCCCAGGCCAGGGACCTGGTGTTGTTCATGGAGGAACTGGCAGTCTCCCAGCTTGTATCAGCTCCCACGCATCAAGCGGGCCACACGCTGGATCTGATTACTGGGATGGAGATACATGTGGATCAGATGACTACAGATGTAATCCCATGGTGTGACCACTTCGCCCTGGAGGTCCGGCTGAGCATTCCATGCCTTCCCTGTTTAGGCGGCGAGCGCATTTATGCTCACCTGCAGAGTCAAATGGACCCCAGTTGGCTTCAGGAAGCTCTGTGGGATCCAATGCCCCCTGGTGGCTTGTTGGACGAGCTGGTGGAGGACTGGGAGCACCGGCTCTCTGAAGCCATCAACAAGATTGCTCCCTGGAGCCCTCTGTGCCCTCACACCAAAGCAGCACCTTGGTATACATCGGAGCTGCAGAGGATCAAGCAGGAGCTAAGATGGCTAGAGCAGAGGTGGCGGCGTGTTTGTGACGAAGTGTCATGAACATCTTATAGGACGCTTATGAAAGCCTATGAGATGGCTGTGAAGGCTGTGAAGAAGGATTTCTATGCAGCCTCCATTGTGTCTGTGAGCTCACGCCCAGCCCAATTATTTAAAATTATTCGGTCCATTACGATTCTGCCACAGGGCAGACCAAATAGTAGAGAATTGGCCATTGGCTGCAAGGCATTTGCAAGCTATTTCACACATAAGATTGTGACACTCTGCCAGGACCTCCCAACCACAATTCAGACAGATAACTGGAAGCCTCTTGTCCGTCTTCTGGTCCAATATTGGACCACTTCAATCGACTCTCCCAGGAGGAAGTTGACAGGATCCTGGCAGCGGTAAGGCCGGCTACTTGCCTCCTCGACCCATGCCCTTCCTGGTTGGTGAAAGCCTGCAGGGAGAGCATTCAGGTCCCTCTGGGAGAAATTATCAACTTGTCACTTTCTACTGGGACTTTCCCAGAAGCTTTGAAGGAGGCAGTAGTTTGTCCACTCTTGAAAAAAAAAAACATCATTGGACTCTGTGGTCCTAACCACCTACCGCCCAGTGTCGAACCTACCGTTCCTGGGTAAGGTGGTTGAGAGAATGGTGGCTGAACAACTCTAGGTTTTCCTGGATGACGCTTCCATCCTTGATTCCTTCTAGTCCGGCTTCTTCTCTGGTCATGGGATGGAGAAGGCTCTGGTCGCCCTTACAGATGACCTCCGTAGACATCTGGATCAGGGCAGATTGGCACTGCTGTTACTATTAGATCTAACAGCAGCGTTCGATATGGTCAACTATGAACTATTGACCTACCGCCTTGCCGATGTAGGAGTTCAGGGGACTGCCTTGAAATGATTTTCCGCCTTCCTCCATGGTCGAGGACAGAGGGTGGCGCTTGGTGAGAGGGTCTCTTTGCAATAACCACTGGAATGTGGAGTGCCGCAGAGGGCAATCTTCTCACCAATGTTACTTAACATCTATATGCGCCCCCTCGCCCAGGTTGTTCAGAGTTATGGGCTGGGTTGTCATCAGTATGCTGATGACACCCAACTCTAACTGTTAATGGACGGCCATCTGTGTGGCTGCTGCAGTTCCTCATTTCCTCTCTCTCTATGGAGGTCCAAGTTGCTGCAGTTGCCAGATCTACATTTTTCCATCTTAGGCAGATCAGGCTACTGAAGACCTATCTTTCCCACCAAGACCTAGCGACGGTGACCCATGTAATGGTCACTTCCAGACTTGATTACTGCAACTTGCTCTACGCAGGCTTACCCTTGAAGCTGATCCAGAAATTACAACTGGTGCAGAATGCGGCGACGTGCCTGCTGATGTCAACGCCTGTGCAGGCTCATGTTAGGCACATGCTCCATCACCTGCATTGGTTGCCAGTTGAGTACTGGATTCACTTCAAGGTGCTGGTTTTGACCTTTAACGCCTTATACGACCTGGGACCAACATAACTAAGGGACCACCTCTTCCCATATATGCCTCGAAGAGCATTACACTCTTAAGATCAACACCTCCTGGTGGTTCCTGGCCCAAAGGATGCCCGTCTTGCCTCAACCAGGCTTTCTCTGTTTTGGCCCCAGCCTGGTGGAACATGCTTCCTATTGAGACCAGGGCCCTGCAGGATCTTCTTCAATTCCGCGGCGCCTGCAAGACGGAGCTGTTCCACCAGGCCTTTGGTTGAGGCAACGGGTGCCCATATATGGCCTCCCTGAGGTTGCTGTCACCTGTCTATTTACTGACCACCGACAACTGGCCTTTAACTCACTGCACCATCGGGCCAGAACTTTATAGCCAACTGATGCTGTTTCAAGCTGTACCCATTGTTTTAATTGTTAGAATGTTTTATCATGTTTTAAACTGAAATTGTATTTATTATAATGATGCTACCCACCCTGAGCCCGCTTGCGGGATGGGCGGGATATAAATACAGATAATAAATAAATGTGCAGAAGTGGACAAGTTCAGTCAGCCCCCATATAGTTCCGAGAACTCCTTTGCCCTGACTTGTCTGCACACCTCCCCTAGATATCGCCCCACTGTCTGGAGTGGCCAGTTGTAGTCCCCTCCATATTTAGCGGAGTAGTATGTGGCCAGGGAATCAGATGAAAAGTGTTCTGCAGCTCCTCCGCTTGGTGTTAGAGTTTACCTACAGCATCTCTAGGTTCCCCCATCCCTGCTTCCTCACCCAAAGACCAGGCTTTGCATGCGCATGTGCGCTTCCATTCAGGAGTGCCACAGGCAGCTGATGGGGACGCTGAAGCACACCTTGAAGTGGGGTTGATGGAAAAAAAGCAAAGGGACATGCCGGAAATGGAGATGAACTATCACACTGCTCATGCATTTCCATGGCGCACCTGGGCAATCAGACACCCAAAAACCTGCCATGGAAATGCCTTGCTGAGGTAGCCACTGGAATTTGTCATGGCTATTTAATCTGTGTGGGAGTCATTTTAGCATACGGTAGGGACCACTGGGGCACAGGAACCTGATGTGCACATTTGATCGTGCCCATTTGATCCAGAGGCTATGTCGGGCCAAACTGCTCGTGTGATCACACCCTTTGTTTTGCACAAAATTGTTGTGTTGTTTGGTTAAATCCATAACACAGCACCATTTTTGTTACCGGTGCCAAATATTGGTGATGTCATCAATTGGCTTTAACAGTAGTAAGGTGACTCAAAAGAGGCCTGGGTGATACAACATCCTACTTCTTCCAATGAGAATACTACAGGCATTGTCAAAGGACCTTAAAGCCAAGGTGCTGTTTAAAGGGCAGGTTGCCCAAGCCAAAACCAAAAGGCTGAAGTATGAGTCCTCACACTTCAGGGTATCACCACCACCAGTCCCCCTACTAGCCTGTCAGCTAGAGTCCCAGGGACAAATCCTCTAGCCCTTCTAGGAATATGAACAAGAAAGTCAACCCTGGCTGCGGTCACACGTAACAGAA
>NW_015205909.1:0-4477 GCF_001447785.1 Gekko japonicus | reverse complement strand
GCTTTCTATGGAAAAGCAAGAGAAAGGCAGGGTAACAATGATACAGGGCTATTTTTGGGCAGGAACGCACAGGAACGGAGTTCCAGCTGGCTCCCGAGTTGGCCACACCCAGCAGGAACTCGTTAGCATAATAGGCCACACCCAACAGCAGGAACTCATTAGGATTGGCTACATTAGGGGTGTGTGGCCTAACATGCAAGGGAGTTCCTGCCACAAAAAACCCCTGGGTTTTGACAACAAACAAGCTAAACAGAATAAGAAGCAAAAGGTGGGTGTGGCTGGATAACCACACTTCTGGTAACGTGGGGGTGTGGCCTAATGTGCCAATGAGCTGTGCTGTCAGGGGTGTGGCCTATTATGCTAATGAGTTCATGCTGGGCTTTTTCTACCAAAAAAGCCCTGGATGTGCATTTATCATTGGAAGTAATATTCATTCCTAACCCGAATCTGCTCAATTGGTTAACCTCAGAAGGGGGTGTACAAAGTCCCTCAAGTGGTGGCTGACTTATGGTGACCCCGTAGGATTTTCAAGGCAAGATATTCAGACTGTCAGATATATAGCCACAGGCCCTTGCAAGTTGAGAGGCCGCAAAATACGGTGATACATAAAACCGTAAAAACTAGAGTACACAAATTTGTGATCGAGACAGATTAAAAGTTAACGGACTACGGTGTCAAGAAGCCGCCCCCAACAATACCCTCTCAGACCTCAACCTCTTTGCTGCAAAGGCAAACAGAGAGGCTCCGTGGGATACATACACGTCATTATTGGATAGCGGGAATACAATCTTCTACAGAATATGAGTTTATGGCAGACAAAATTCCTGCCAAAAATTTAACCCTGGGGTTAAATTTGTCGTGATTTAATAGTTTTTACTGTTTTATACTGTTTTTATGTATGGGCTTCTGCCCCTGTGTAAGCCGCCCTGAGCCCGTTCGCGGGGAGGGCGGGGTAAAAATGCAAAAATAAATAAATAAATAAATAAATAAATAATGGGCAAAATAAGAAATAATGGGGTAAGGCCTCTGGTGTAAGCAGTCCACAGACACGTTGGTCCAGTCCAATGTTCCCTCTAAGCTGTGGAGTCTTGTGAGCAAAAATTCTACTTTGTGAGCTGCTGGCACTAAAGTTGTGAGCGAGAGATTTGGCTACTGCATAAATTAGTTTGCTTCAGAGCCATCTTTCCTGAGCTAAGACAAAAATGTGTGTTTGTTGTTCAGTCGCACAGTTGAGTCCGACTCTTCGCGACCCTATGAACCAGCTCCCGCCAGGCCCTCCTGTCTTCCGCCGTCCTCTGAAGTTTGCTCAATTTCATGTTCGTTGCATCGATGACACTGTCTAACCATCTCTTCCTTTGCTGTCCCCATCTTCTTTGACCTTCAATCTTCCCCAGCATCAGGGTCTTCTCCAGTGAGTGCTCCCTTCTCATTGGGTGGCCAAAGTATTTGAGCTTCAGTTTCATTATCTGGCCTTCCAGGGAACAGTCAAGGTTGAGCCAGAGGCTAAAAAACTGTGAGCTAGCTCACACTAACTCATCTTAGAGGGAACACTGGTCTAGTGGTATTTGGAGATAGTGGCTGGAAGGCAAGAGATGTTCAAGGGTGGTTTGCCATTGCCTGCCTCTGCATAGCAACCCCGGAGTTCCTTGGTGGTCTCTGTGGACAGTAGGCAGTAAAGTTATGCACAGGATGGAAGCAAAATGCTCAGGTGAATGAGAGTCTTTTTGGTGATCCTAAGACTTTGGCCAAACGACCCTGCAAAAGGTAGCCTGATATCCAACCGAGAAGCATTTTGATCCTAAACAAAGTCATATTTATTTTTCTAATTGCCCTTTTGGGGTCTTAGTAGGATATTGCATTTCTAGGTCCATTTTTTTCCCTGTCGAAAGGATTTACTGCTTTGTTGTTTTTGTATTGCTTTGGAATGAGTGTTGATCCATGGAGTGTTTGCTGAATTCTGGTTTCTGTTGTTCAGTCTTTTTCTGCCAGATCATTCTTAGCGGTTGTCTTAGTGCCCTTAGGTGCCCTGGTCACGTCACGTTTTCTTCCTTTGCAATGTTTGTTCAGTGCACGTGTGCGAACTGCTAATGGAGAAAAGGCAACCAGGAACTTGAGGCTGCCACAATCCGCTATCCTCTGTACAAGAAATAATATATAATTCCTAACGCATCGGTTCAACTTTGGAGACAAGACAGGGTGGTTTGGAACTCGGAACGTCCAAGCAGGAGGGTGGTTGGGGAGAATTTCAGAAGCCACCCTAGTTTAACCTAGGACAAGTACTTCAGTCTGGGCTGGAGCCAACTGGAATCAATCTTTGGGATGAATGAATGAAAAATTGCTGCTATTGGATTAACAGGAAGCAGTTGCAAAAGCCCGCAAACAAACGCTGCCACCGATGTAATTTGTCAACTTAATAAAAGAAGGCTATGACTGTGGCAACAGGCGGATGTTGCAGACTGTCTCCTGCTTGGCAGCAATGTCTTCTGTCGCCTCCGAAAATTTATCACGAAGAAATGGGAGCGTCGCATTCGCTTGCCGAATGTTCGGCTAGTATGGAAGATGGCGGGCGACGTCTCAGCTGTTGACTGACTTCCCATGTTCTTTTCAACACCCTGGCGTCAGTGGTGTCCTTCCTGCAATTCTCCCCCCTCCCTTAATACTGAGCTCCTCTTGTTCTGTGTTCCAAAGAGCAGCTTTCTCCTTGGGATCAGTATGCGAAGGTCCTTACGAAACCCGTACTGTAGTTGGTGGAAGACTGAGCATGACAGAGAGGATGAATGAGCATGAAACACTGTTATGCATGTTCTGAGATATGCCCACTAGCAAAAAATCAGGGATGCGATCCATGCAAAAAGACACAGGGCAAGTTGACTGGCTTTGCTTACAGCTCTCACTTTCTGCTAAGCTGATCCGCTCCCCCACCCCACCCTGTATTCTCAGATTGCCGTCTTGTTTGTAATACGAAGCAAGCAATATTTTGAGTGTACATGCATCTATTCAGTTGGTGTTCTTTGTTATCGCATAGGCAAAAGGGCGGCATCCACTGTTGGCACATGACCCGAATTTATTAGGTAGCTGGGGGTAGTGGGAATTGTATTATTATTATTATTGTTATTGTCAGGGCTATTTTTGGGCAGGAACGCACAGGAACGGAGTTCCGGCTGGCTCCTGAGTTGGCCACGCCCAGCAGGAACTCATTAGCATAATAGGCCACAACCAATAGCCGAAACTCATTAGGATTGGCTACATTAGGGGTGTGTGGCCTAACATGCAAAGGAGTTCTTGCTACAAAGAAAGCCCAGGGTTTTGACAACAAACAAGGTAAACAGAATAAGAAGCAAAAGGTGGGTGTGGCTGGATGACCACACTTCTGGTAACATGGGGGTGCGGCCTAATGGGCTAATGAGGGGTGATGTCAGGGTGTGGCCTAATATGCTAATGAGTTTCTGTTGTTGGGTGTGGCCTATTATGCTAATGAGTTCCTGCTGGGCTTTCTCTACAAAAAGAGCCCTGGAACTTACTGTTATTGTTATTTTCAATTTATATCCTGCCTTGCCAGGCGAACTGGCTCAATTGTAGTTCTCTCTGCATTTCTAGTCATGTGTACGTGCCCAAGAATGCATTTTTGTGAGCTTGGCAAGCATTTTCAAGTAATTGTTGCCATCAACTGGCTATCTAAACAACAGACAAAAATGGTTTCAATTCCAGGATTGAAGGTTCCGAACAGAGATCCCCAATGTTTTTGAGCCTCTGGGTGTCAAGCTAGAGCCTCGCTTGTCTTTTAGTGTGGCCTGCCTGCACTCAGACTATGTGGCCTCACTCCTCTGTTTTTGTCTACATGCTGTTTGTCTTTCTGGCTAGAAGGGTGTGTGTGAATGTGAGTGTGTGCGTATCGGTTTACGCAGCTTGGAGTAGTCTACAAGGTCTGGGAAATGTATGATCTCAGCTGTGTCAGGTCTCGGAGGTAGTCACTCTCACCATACTCTTGTATCAGCAAGATTTGTTTGTTGAGAAGTGACAAAGTTCCAAGCATGGACAGATGCTGTGTCAGAACTGACACCCAGGTGTCATGACCGTGCCCATACTACATAAAAGACATCCCCCCTAAGGCATACTAAAATGTAAAGGTAAAGGTTTCCCTTGCTCGAAAGCCAGTCAAATCCGACTCTAGGGCGCAGTGCTCATCTCCGTTTCCAAGCTGAAGAGCCAGCGCTGTCCGAAGACGTTTCCGTGGTCATGTAGCCGGCATGACTAGACGCCGAGGCACATGGAACGCTGTTCCCACCAAAGGAGTACCTATTTATCTACTTGAAATTTCTTGCTTTCGAACTGCTAGGAGCTGGGACCAGAGACGGGAGCTCATTCTGTCACATGGCACTCGGGTCTCGAACTGCTGAACTACCGACCTTCCGGTCTGCAGTTCAACATCTTAACCACTGAACCACCACACATTGATTAGCACACTACCCAGTCAATA
>NW_015205908.1:0-4373 GCF_001447785.1 Gekko japonicus | reverse complement strand
GGAGCACTCCCAAACTCCTCAGCTCCGGCACTGGCACCAATGGCACCCAACTGAAGGTTGGGAGTGGTCAGTCTAGCTGTCCTCAGGAAGTCCTTAGGCAGTGGCAGTACTTACTAGGATATTTCCAGGGACCCCTTCAACCAAGGGAGCTTCCACCCCTTCCTTCTGTCACACTAGGTAATGCGTGAATTCTAAATGCTTGCAGCTCCAAGAGTTATAGTGCCTATCTCTTACTACAAATTGTAGGAATATGCAAAACTCAAATTTTAGAGGACTGCATTTTATTCACATTTCTTTTTATCCTTTATCTTTATCCTTTTGTGTTATCATACGCGGTGTGTGCTTTTATGTTCTTGTTATAATTATTTTCATTTTACATTGGGGCTGCTCTGATCTTGTGACCCACGTTAATGCTTTGTTTGACTCTCATGTACCAGGAACAAAAGGCAGTATTTGGCCTTACTCCCCTAAAGTATGCAGTGGTTAAACTTTCTCCTCAAAAGTGTGCAAGTGTGTTAGACTCCTCAGTAGCAAGTGCAAAAAGAGAGGGCCTTTAATTAGCCAAGCCTCAGTGCCAAAGCACGAATCTTCAGTTTGGAAGAAAGGGATTAGGTTAGAGAATTAAAATTTGGAGCAAATATCTGTGCTATAGGAGCTTTGAATATTGTATTCAGGTATGTGTCAGTAACCTTAGAATGTAGTTTTGATTTGTTTGCGTTATTGAAAAGAGGTGTTCACAGCTATGTTGTCCCAAACAGACAGAGTTTCTGATGCAAAAGACTTCATTTAGGGATAATTTGGATTTAGAAATTCATAAAATCTGCAAATGCAAACATCTGAAATCTTATTGTTGGGAACCACATCTTATTGCAGAACAATCATTTCCACCAGAAGCACCTCTGGAGCTTTGGAGACATTAGTAGGAAAGGGATTACAAAAAAATCCAGACTCTGTCTAGACTGCTAAATTCAGAAAATCTCTTAAGTAATCTGTTTGGTTACGTTAGGATAACTGGACCTGTATGCAATGATTTCAAGGTAGAAAATTCTGCCAAATTACACCTCCCTGCACTTGGTAGTTCCAATCTGAATCAGCCCCTATGTGCTTCAAAATTAAGTTTCTGCAAGGAGCTCCCAAAACACATTTAGTCCACAGAACACAGAGTGAACCTGTATCACTGGCAACCAAGATCAAAATAATTCATGCCACAGTATTCCCCATTACTACATATGGGTGTGAAAGTCGGACAGTGAAGACAGCTGATTCATTTGAAATGAGATGTCAGAGGAGAGTTTTATAGATACTGTGGACTGCCAAAAAGAACAACAAGCAAGTTGTAGATCAAATCAAGTCTTCACTCTCCCTAGAAGCTAAAATGCAGGGCTATTTTTGGGCAGGAACGCACAGGAACGGTGTTCCGGCTGGCTTCAGAGTTGGCCATGCCCACTACAGCCAAAACCTCTGCGTGCGTGGCTACGGAGGGAAGGCCTGGAGAGCGACACACACACCCCGCGACTCGGAGGTGGGCAGGCCAGGGGGGCCCCTGGAAGGATCGGGGAGGCATTTAAATGCCTCCCCGTGCCTTCCCTGGCCTGTCCAAGGGTCAGCTTGCCCGGGCTCCCTACAGCCGCGGGGTGCCCAGGCAAGCCAAGGGAAGGCAAGGTGTGTGGCCTAATAGGCTGATGAGCTGTGCTGTCAGGGGTGTGTCGTAATATGCTAATGAGTTTCTGCTGTTGGGTGTGGCCTGTTATGCTAATGAGTTCATGCTGGGCAAAAAAGCCCTGCTAAAATGACTAAACCGAGGCTATCATATTTTGGTCACAGTATGAGAAGACAGGAGTCACTGGAAAAGACAATAATGCTAGGGAAAGTTGAAGGCAGCAGGAAAAGAGGAAGACCTAACATGAGATGGATTAACTCTATAGAGGAAGTCACGGCTCTCAGTTTGCAAGACCTGAGCAAGTCTGTTAATAACAGGATGTTCTGGATGACATTAATTCATAGGGTCACCATAAGTCAGAACCCCAGTCTTCAGCCCACCCCAGGAAAGTTAATTTCTAGGAGATCCCTTATACTTACTTCTGGCTTCCAAGACATGATGACTTGTGTTCAGGTCTGTTGTCTTCTATTGATTTTATTTTCCTTTCAGCCCTCGAATGTTCAACTTGCACGATCTTCAGGTGGATTGGACTTCCCTGTCTTACCCTAATGTAATGGTAGATGGGAGAAACATCAATTGTAATTATAGAGGTATAGATACAACCCCACTTCCTTCCTGTTGAGCTTCTGCTGCTGCTACAGATACCTCATCATGTCAGAAAGGTGTGGCTCAAGCAATATACTTGCTACAAATCTAGAAACAGTTCAAAATGCTTATTTTAAAAAAAGATTCTAGCTCTATGGGTAACAGACTATTTGTGTGTGGCTCAAGCAATACACTCATTACAGACTTCTTCAGATACAGTGAAAGAAGAAGAGTTGGTTTTATACCCTGCCCTCCACTACTCGAAGGAGTCTCAGAGCGGCTTACAAACTCCTTTCCCTTCCTCTCCCCACAACAGACACCCTGTGAGGGGTATACAGTTAGTTGCCTACAACAGTTAGTTGCCAGGAAGGGCTAGTTAGTCAAGATGCATAAGTGACTGGGTGATTATAGCTGAGATTGGATTAAAGCATTTGGTAAGATCTGTGAATAGCAGTAAATTAGCATATGAATACAAGAGTTAACAAATAGATGTGAAAACTAAGTTTGAGTCTCACAGTTCCTTGAATAAAACTTTGTTGGTCTGAAAGGTATCCTTGAATTCAAACTTAGTTCTATTTTCTCACTCATGGAAGAAACATTACTTACTCTTTGTTCCAAAGCAATCCATTAACCACCAAACCACAGGGCTGTTTTGAGACGACAATTTCCTCTAAATCAATCTGTTACAGGAAAACAGTCATCTGACTGAAGAGGCTTGGACTGCTCCTGATCTGTGTTTCTTTTATGACCCAGTGATCAGGAAAATCAGGTTTAAATGGGCCCCATATTTACTCCATCTCAGTGACTGAAAAATTAGCCTATGTGATGGGAGCTCCCCCAACACACTGATCAGAAAAATCCACAGTGCTGCTGATATTACTGGAAGGTTACCCAGCTATCATAGACCATCACATATTGGGGAGACTTGACAATGCAAAGCTCACAAGTTCATCATGATCACATATGATAAGCCACACTATTTGATGCTCCGTGAACACCACAATGAAATGATCGGCATTCATGTAAAGACAGATCAGAACCGTCTCATGCCGTTCCAGTACGGCAGATCAGTTTGAGGTTGCACCTCCGCTCTGGAAAAGGTGGTAATGCTGAAAGATTATGGAGACCCTGCTTTGTTCAGGTCTTATTGGAAATCACAGGCTGGTTATGGTCTTCACGGGTTCCATGGGGCCCCTGTCGTGTACAGAGCAAGGGTGAGAGGAATTTTCCAGAGTCTTTCTCAAAAAGCCATATCACTTTTTAGAAAAGGCTCGGAGTTGATCAAGCCACATGTGAAAACTACAGCCCATAATATTGGTCAGGATGTAGTAGAGCACTGATTAGAGGACCGCACCGAAAGAGTGGTGGTCAGTAGCATTTCATCAGATTAGAGGGAGGTATCCAGCGGAGTGCCGCAGGGCTCGGTTTTGGGCCTGGTACTTTTCAATATTTTCAATGATCTGGATGAAGGTGTAAAAGGGCTACACATTAAATTTGCTGATGATACCAAACTGGGAGGAGTAGCAAACACCCAAGAAGATAGAGTTAAAATTCAACAAGTCCTGAATACTCCGGAGAAGTGGGCAGTTGCAAACAGGATGCAGTTCAACTAAGATAAATGCACAGTGTTACATCTCAGCCACAAATGTCAAGCACAAATACTGGGATACATTTCTAGGGAGTAGTGTACGTGAAAGAGATCTTGGGGTAAGAGTGGACTGTAAACTAAATATGAGCAGTCAGTGTGATGTGGTGGGTTGTATTAAAAGGGCCATAGTGCCGAAATCACAGGAGGTCATAGCCCCTCTGTATACTGCCTTGGTCAGTCTTGGGTTGTATTAAAAGGGCCATAGCATCGAAATCGCAGGAGGTCATAGCCCCTCTGTATGCTGACTTGGTCAGGCCGCACCTTGAGTACTGTGTGCAGTTCTGGAGGCCTCACGTCAAAAAGGATGTGGGCAAAATTGAGAGGGTGCAGAAGAGAGCAACGAGAATGATCAGGGGTCTGGAGACTGAGCCCTACGAGGAAAGGCTAAGGGCCTTGGGAATGGACTGGAACGCCTTATGAGTCATTCTCATAATTTCTGCCAAGACTGACAGTGGCCTGTTATGCACACACAGCATATTT
>NW_015205907.1:0-4063 GCF_001447785.1 Gekko japonicus | reverse complement strand
TGTAAGCAAATTTAATACGATTATATACCATAATAACCTTCTATAAAAGAAACCATAGTATTAAGTAGCCCAAATATAGGGAAATCCTAGCTTCCTACTGTCCTGAGGACGGAACTCCCACCCACCCCCACGGCAAGGAACAACACCACCCCTACGGGTCCCAAGGGATGTGCCACGATTCCCCCGGCACTCACCCTGGAGGCAGGATGAGTCAGGAGGGAGCCAGGGGCAGCGGGACAACACCATTCCTTGCCGGGGCCCCGGAGAGAACCATTGGCACGGCCGAGACGCAATGCGCTGGGAGAGAGATGGCTGCATTGGGCCACAGGCCCGGCGCGAGAGCCTGCCCATGCAGCAGAGCTCGGCGGCACAGGACGGAAGCCTAAAGGACCCCGCCCCTGGAGCCGCATCTGAGGTTTTGTAGAAGGGTGGGGCCAGGGAGGAGAACAAGCACTGAGGGGAGCAGGGCACACTGGGAGATGGGAGGAGGGTATAAAAGGGAAGAAGGAGAGGAGGCCAGGGATGACTCCCGGATGGCAGGGTGAAGCTGAGAGAGAGGGCGCCCCATCCAGCAGGGACGGGTGGTTAGGGAAGGTGACGCAACCTCCCTCCCCCGTCCAGGTGTCTGAGGCCGCAATACTCCTTCCGGCCAGGAGGGGAAAGGCATCGTGACTAGGCTCGGTGGCATAGGGAGCTCAAGCGACGAGGACAGCGACGGGTCGTCATCGAGCTCCTGTGACACCTACATATGGACTGCTTAATCCTATGGTTCCCTTTATGGGTGGTTATTTTTGTATATAATAGTATTTTACTGGCTTAAAAATGATACAGACACTTGTTTGAAAAATTCTTCCTATTATTATTTCCCTTGCAGGTTTCACTGATGTCATTCAGGGCTGGTTCCAGGTTTTGGGGAGCCTCTGGGCCCCCAGGCCCCCCTCCCCTCCCCTGCCCATCACCAAGCACTCATGCGCCAACACCCACCTGAAGGCCTCCCACCTGCCGTGCCTCCTTACTCTTTCTGCTCACAAGCCATCCCACCACCCCTGCTCACAGCTGCCTTCAGAACTTTCCCCAGCAGCACACGGGCAGGGCTGGCAGAAGGGATTGTGGGTGCTGCAGCGCTAGGCTGTGAGTGATTTGGGGGTGCTGGCTGGCAGCAGTGTGCCCTGCCAGAAACCCCTGGGCCCAGCAGCTGCCCCACCTGAGGGTATGCTGACGCCTGTCCAATTGCTATTCAGCTCTTCTGTCATTTTCTCATTCACGTTTTCTTGCAAGAAGTCATTAGATGTCCTTGTATCTCAGTGTATTATGTGTTTCCTTTATGTAACTGTATCTTTTCTTCTGAATAGATATTCCATACATTGTTCTACTTAGTGGGCAGTTGCTTTTCCCTTTTGTACAATTGCACTTTCTTAATAGCTCATTTTGATGATGGTGTCTGAAAAAGTTGGACGACATTTTCAGCCTTGATTTAACCATTGAATTGCTGGGTGGTCCCTCAGGATGAGGAGATCTGCTCCATCACCACCACCACTCTGATCAGGAGCCCTGCTTCTGTTTCTCCTTCATCAGGAGAAACCACAATCTGCCCATAAAGAAACGAAAAGGGAGCTGAGGGGAAAAAGCAGGTGTGTCCAGGCAACAGAGAGCTTGGAGGTGCAGGGAAAGGAGGCCATAAGGCCAGGGGGAGAGGGTACCAAACCCGGCTCAACCAGGAAGGGCAGGTCCTGATGCAGACTCATTTTCATCTATTAAAGCCAAACAGCCACAACACCTTCATGACATCTCTTTCCTTTGAAGCGCATCTTTATTGGATTATGGGATTTGGGGATCAGAAAAGACACAGTTGTTAGTCAGGAGGAAGTAAACATCAACAGGAGACATCTAATGAAGTTCCACCATTTTGTGGTCTCGCTGTCCTGGGGCACATTCATACGACGAACTAAAGCCTAAATAGAGAAGTGTTTTTCCGGGGCTGAGCTCTCTCTTACACCATCAGAGTCTGGGCTGGGTGAAGCTGAATACAAGATAGGGCTGCCGTCTTTCATTCTGGGAAAGATGCAGGGGAAGGCCCTTGCATAATGAACTGCCCTTTAGCCTGGTCATTGGTCAGTTCAAAGGTGTTACCTGAGATTTTTGCAGGTAGGCATTTTGGGGCTTCTCCCTGCCTCTTTTGTTCTTAGTTCAGTTGTGAGAATCCACCTGGGTGCTAACATTATCTAGCAAGATGTAGCTGGATAGAGACTGTTTTCTTATTTCATGCTCTCATCTATCCTTCCTAGTATCTTAGTAAACTTACTTTTTAGATGATTTACATGCGTGTGCCGCGTCACTATTTTTATGTGCCAACAACCCCACTGAGGTCCCTGGCCTAACCAGGTTCCATCCCCAAATCTCCAGGAGTTTCCCAATCTTGAGAGGGCAACCCTGCCCCCCCGACCCCGACTGGTGGCCAATGCGGACCCTGGCAACCCTTGGAGGGAGAAAGACTTCCTGAGTCTTCCTGGCAGGTTCAGCCCATGCCCCGGTTGGCAGAAATTGCCCACTCCTCCATACCCACTTCTCTCCATTCTTACCAAGTTCTTTCTCAGTGACCGGTGGCTGAGGTGTGCCCAGTCACGATCACCACCTTGCCTGGGTAACATGGTAAAGTTGCCCTGACAGCTGTTTGCCTCTGTTTCTCTGAATGACTAAAATCCACATCAAGATTGGGAATATAAAGTGCTGGGTGGAGCAACGCAACTGCTGGATTTGCACATTGGGAGGGGTGTGTGTAGCCACATTGCTGACTGTCACCTTGGTAGGTTGTGGAATGTGGAGCATGAGGGTTGGTCATTGTTAAATTGGGAGAAGAAGACTGGCGGGGATTTCTAGAAGGTTCTCTATTTTGTAGAAGCTACGGCTTTGTTCTTGGAAGGGCTGAGATGAAGAAGCAGAAGGCAGGAGCTGTGAGGAAAGCAACTCCCACTGGATTCCTATGCAGGACCAGTTTCCTTTGTGGTGGGACATGGTTCTCAAAGGTATGCCATGTCCCAGAAATGGGAAATGTTACACATTAATTGTGCATAGACCAAACTGCACAAATTATACAAAGGGAAGTGGTCCTGAAGAATCACATATTCAGACACGCCAATTGGCAACTAGGGTTGCCAATTCTTTCAAAATACCTTCTTGACCTGCTGTAGAAACATGGATGAGGTGCCTGCGTACTAAGTTTATTTCCACATACTTTAAAGTCATCATATTGAATTAATGCCAGGAACTGAATTAAAACAAAGGGTGTCTCCCTATCCGCTTCACCTCCATCAGTGGGTTTGCTAGGGAATGATATGTGAAAATAATTTCAGTTAATTTCTTCCCCTTTAATTTGTTTTTCTTTTCTCTTCTTAAAATAATGATTAGGTGTCCATTTACGTCAGTGCAGGATAGTGGTTGAAACACAAAGTAAGATTCACCATGGTGAGAAAAGGACAGAGGGAGAAGGATTCTTGAGGGCATGCCGAGTCTCAGAGATGGGAACTGTTACATTTTGGTTCTGCAGAAAACAAACTGGAATAAATTACACAAAGAAAGGTGCTTCCCCAGGTTCGGAGCAGCCTCTGTAATATGCGCTCCTGCTTCTTCTTTACTTCAGGTCACCTTGTGCATTTCTTTTTTCCTTCATGGGGAGTCCCTGTTCTTTCCCTTCCTCAATTCACACAATGCCTGGTTCCCATTTCCCTGGCGCTGACAGGTTTCCATATTTCGGTTCCATATTTTGAGGGGCTCTGTGCAGGCCCAGGGCCCCCCTCTGTTCCTCTGCCCATCGCCAAGCACTCCTGCCCCAACAGTTGCCTGCATGTCTCCCACCTGCCTTGCCTCCTCGCTCTGTCTGCTCACGAGCCGCTCCCCGTCCCTGCTCACAGCTGCCTTCGGACCTATCCCCATTGGCACCGGGCAGGGCCGGCAGCAGGGACCGTGGGTGCGGCAGCACTAGGCAGCGGGTGAGCGGGGGGAAGCAGCCAGCAGCAGTGGGCCCTGTCAGAAACCGTGGGCCCCCGTGGCTGCCCCACCTGAGGGT
>NW_015205906.1:0-4115 GCF_001447785.1 Gekko japonicus | reverse complement strand
TACCCTTGTAGTAGGGGAAAGTCCAAGCCTCCTGATCTTGTTGTCCTATGTACTATCATAGACTTTTTGTTTGAGGGTCATCACTGCCTCTGGCGGTTTCCCGTCCCTTCCCCCCCTCTCTCTGAGGGAAATTTTAATTCGCCTCATCTGAGGGCTTCTTTTCTTTTTCCTTTTTTGTGCCATCTTTTTGTTTTATGGCCAAAAAGTGGGGGTGTTTCAAAAGTTGTGGTGGGTGTGACAGCAAACCTGCCCTTACCGACGGCCATGCACTTTGTATTATTTGCCTGGGGAAGGCTCATTGCCCAGAGACTTGCCATCACTGTGCCAAATTTTCCAATCAGACCCGCAAAAACTGAGCTGCGAAGCTTTGACTGGCGCTCTGGGAATCTGCTTTGGCTCCCTTGTCTGTAAACAATATGTCTACGGAGGCCCCTTCAGATGTCCACCAGACAGACCCTGCATCGATATCGGAGTTGTCGACATCAATCCCTCCTTGTCCTAAGGTGAGATCGGATGTGGGTACGTCTTTAAAACGTCTGGCACCGACAGGGACTTCCTCAGCCTCAACCCCGGCTAAGAGGGACAAGAAGCAGAAGCACGACAAGAAGAAGTCTGCTTCGAAAAAGACCACGTATAAGTCTCACAGTATGAGCGGCGTTGGTAACTGGGGGGGGGGGGGTTACGAGCCTGCTCGTCCCCTCCTTCAGCCGGAGCGCAGAGACACCCCCGGGAGGTCCGGGAGGTGAGTCCGCAGACACGCCACCATCAACCGGAAGTCTCCGCTTCAGTACTTTTCTCCAGTTATTGACATGACAGCAGTTAGAAGGAACTGGCAGAATGTCCACGCCCTGCCCCCTTGGGCATGCACAGTGGGGTTCCCACGCGTGCTTGGGAGAGAGGCACGAAAATCCCATTGTGAGCTTTGTATATCAGTGATTTGGATCAGCACGGGCGCATAAAACCGTAGTTGTGACTGCACAGATGACCGCTCGAAGATCATCAGTTACAGGTAAGCAACCTGGTTTTTTTGTCCTACAAAATGAGGGCTAGCAGAGATATGCAGAAGAGGGAGGCATGCAGGAGGGGGGGGGGGTTGCTTGTAGCAATACATGGGGCATAGATATAGAAATACATATCTCCTTTTCCTAGCATGGAGATGCCTTGAAGGGAAAAATATGATACTCATTGTAAATTTCTGCTCAATATACAACTAATGAATCATAATCACCTTGCTAAAACTTCATTGAACTGAACATGGCAACTGTACTTAAAATTCATATTTTAACCCAAATTGTAAAACAGTGAGAGCTAGATGTTCAGGCATCAGAAAGATTCTCTTACCTCATCCTTTCTCTGAAATATGACATGTAACCAAGAGAAATTGCTTATTTTCACTTGGACCATATTTAGGGCTGTTAACAGACCCAGTGAAAGAGAGCATATCCCTTAAATAGGAGCTTGCTTGATATGTGGAAATGGGCAGCTGGAACTTTTCATGGCAGGGAGATAAATGTCATCTGGTTGATAATATCCATAAAAAGATATTTTTTTTCCTCCAGGAAATTCTAACTGTTAAAGGATTGAGAATGGGCATGTACTCACCTACCTGCTATAGATCTGTATTCTGCTTTTCTAGCATAAAGAGCTCTAGGTTCATTTGGGCTATCTGTCTGTCATACATAGGTTTAAAGGACTGGGACATGCAGCAGGAATTGGGACGAGTAGGGCTTCCATCCCCCACACCCTCAGTAGTTCTTTTGTAGTTTTAACACCCATATGAGAGACACACACAAGTGCTACATCTGCCACCTGGAAACAAGTATCTCATTGGATACAGAGTTCAAGCTGGAGATCAGGGCACCAGAGATTGGTGAGACAGCTGCTGCTAACCCTTCCATGCCCAGTGTGAGTGAGGGGGGAGTGATGGGTTTCCAGGTGATGCAGAGGCCCACATATTGGAGAGGCTATTGCCACCTGGAGAGAAGCTGCTCATTGGGCAGCAGGTTTAGGCGGGAGATCAGGGTATCAGTGACTGGTGAGATAGCTGTTGCTAACGCAGCCTGATGTGCATCTATCCATGCCAAGAGGCGATTGCCTGGGGAGTGACTGGTAGAAAGCTGGATCAGGTATAAATGGCAGGGAGGCAAACCCCTTCTCTTTGTGGGTTGAAGTTGGTAAATGGTTGGCTTGTTTGATTAGAGTAGTCTTGTTGATCACCTGCAAGGAGGATGAGTGGGACAAGGGGAGGTAGCCTGGAAGAAGCAGGAGATTAGAGTCCTGCTGCTTTTCAACACTACACCAAACTGGCTCTGGATTTCCATTCCACCTTTTTCAGCTTATTGAACAATTAAAGATGTCGACATGATTGGTCACAAAATTTGACTATGAATGTAAAAATCAGGTTTTAAAAGAAACATAAGGACCATGCAGTAAGAAGGAAAGCAGTGACACCATTGCTTTGAGCTGCAGCCAGCTCTTGAAGCATTTTGGAATTTTTTTAGTTTTGGGGGGGAAATAACAAATGGTGACTCAATAAAGGTTTATAAAATCTAGGTGCATCTGACCTATTTCTGCTTGTCACAGTTATCAACTGAGAGGAGATGGAGAATTACTGGAATCTGAGTTGCAGTGTTACCACCTTAAGTCTGTGATATGGAGGAATTGCGAGCGAGAGAGTGTGGAGAGAGCAATTCCCAGAAACACCAAATGTCTGGGGGAAAAATCCATAACGGAAGAATAATCAGAATACAATTAGATTAGAGGCCCCTGCACAGTGAGGCTACTGCCACCAAGCCGTCCTCTTCCTCTGCTGTGGGCGTGCTCCCAGCTCGCTGTTCTCTCTCTCTCTTCCCCCCGGCTTCCCTGACCCACAGGATTTCCAAACACCCCACCACCCAAAATTTCTGTCTACCCCCCTGAACTTGAGAGTGGCTGAAAGGAAGATTGAGTTTGGCTCTTTGCATTTTCACTTTTACTTCCTGCAGGAGGATGGAGTTTAGAAAAACACAGAATGCATTCACTTTCCTTCTTCCTTCTGTAGAGTTGATAAATCACGGTCCATTCATTCATTCATTCCTCCCCCCTCCCCCTTAACAGGTTGGCAGGGTGCACTTAGCCTTTCTCCTTGCAGCGTTCCTGCAGCAGCTGCTGGAGGTGGGCAGTATAGCTGAAGGCCAGGCGCAGCATTTCCAGCTTAAAGGTCTTGGTGTTGGGCAGCAGCACCCAGGACAGGCTGGTTTTGAGGTGTTAGAGACAAAAATTTCTCTAAATAATAATGAGACCAAGCCAAGAGTGAAGGTTACAGCTCTTTTACCTGTAAACAGAGGGAGCACAGCCTTGGAACTCACTCAAACACTGGTTACTCACCATTTTATAAGGCATTCACATAAATACATGCAAAAACAAAACCCTATCACCAATCGCCAAGTATCCCTCTCCTTATTGGTCAAAAGGCATCAGGAGTTACAATCTGGCCAATACGCCTACAACTCCTCCCCTGTTTGCTTACATTATGTAAATTGCAAAAGACTCCAGACTCATTATTTACCCATTCCCTAATATGATTTTCTAGTAACATAGCCATACAGACATTCTTGCAAAGCTAACCACACTGGCTATATATAGGCAAGCTGCTTCCCCTTAATGACTTTTGTAAACACATGTCCCTAGTAGGAGAGCTGTTTTTTTCTTTGCCAATAAATGTCCCTTCCTCCTGGAACATGTTGATTCATACACTTTCTTTCAGTTGAACATACTAAAACCTATTTCGCTTTAAATAAGACAAACTTATAATTTTCCACCCCTTGCAAATATAAAACTTCTGGAACCTGCCTCAGTGGAGCCACAAGAGCCCCTGAGGTGCTGTTTCTCCTTTGTCTACTGTTATTTCTTCTGTTGCTTCCTGTTGTGGGAAGGGGAAAATGTTGTATATCCCTGCGGATTTGTTCCACCTCCCTCCTCAGAAAAGCAAAGTCCTCGGGTGCCCCCATAAGCACACAAAAACTTATCCCACCCATAAACTTATAAACTTATTACCTATGATAGAGGAAAAAGACTGTGCCCTGTAAGCAAAGACCGACTCTGCTTACACAGGACCACAGTTTGGTGTGATATTC
>NW_015205905.1:0-4536 GCF_001447785.1 Gekko japonicus | reverse complement strand
GGGGGGGGATCTTTTTAAAAGGATAAATTGATGGTTTGTTCTGAGCCCAGAATCTAATTTATAGTGCTCATCTTTTAACTCTGTGGTGTGATGGCTGGAGGGGAACAAATAGAAGAAGAGAAGAGGAGAGAAGGGGAGACTGGATTTATACCACGCCCTCACTCAGAGTCTCAGAGTAGCTTACAAACTCCTTTCCCTTCCCCTCCCCACAACAAACACCCTGTGAGGTAGGCGGGGCTGAGAGAGCTCTGAGAGAAACTGCCCTTTCAAGAACAGCTCTGACAGAACTATGGCTTGCCCAAGGTCATCCAGCAGCTGCAAGTGGAGGAGTGGGGAATCAAACCCGGTTCTCCCAGATTAGAGTCCACGCACTTAACCCCCCACACCAAACTGGCTCTCTTTGGTCTTTAGAACATTCCATGGCAATCCAATACTGACTTGTCAAGTATTGATTTTTTTTTGCCATTGTGGGCCATAGGATTTCATTATACAGTGATGTTGTGTACCCCAGTCCCAGAGAAGGAAACACTCAGGAAGGCTGGCAGGAGGGAATATTCCTCCTATGGATGGATGTTCATGTTGAGGACAGAAAGGCGCGAGAGAGAGAATATATAACTTGGTATATGGAGCCTCCATATATAGAGGCAGTATATCTCTGAATACCAGTGTTTGGAGGCAACAACATCAGGGGAAGGCTTCAGCTTCCATTCCCTGTCTGTTGGTCCTCCAGAGGAACTGGTTGGCCACCGTGTGAGACAGGATGCTGGACTAGATGGATCACTGGTCTGATCCAGCAGGGCTCTCCTTATGTTCTTACTTATGGCTCCAGAAACATCTGGCTGGGCATATGGTATGATCAGGTGGTCACTGTGGGGGTGGGAAGGTACTGGAAAAGGCCATCTTGTATGAGTGGTAATTGGATCTCTCTCGTTATTCCAGCAGGTGATGTGGAAGCGAAAGTTGGGGAATTACCAGGATTATCATGGGGAAAAGTCAAGGAGGAGGAGGCTGAAAGAAACATTGACAATCCAGACAGACCAGAGAGGCCAGAGGAAAGCTATACAGCTGAGAAGAGGGACCAACCCATTCCTTGCCAAGCAGAGTACTTTGGGGAACTCCTGGTCCAACAAGAAGAACCAACTGAAAAGCAAAGGGAGAAACACCTCAGTATTGATGGGAGAATCCACACTGGGGAAAAACAAAGCCAAAGTGTGGAGTTTGGAAATCGCATGGCCAAGAGAAGGGATACATCCATTCTTTACCAAGCAGGGGACTTCTCCAAAATCCCCATCCAGGAAGAAATGCCCCCTCAGAAGAGGAGGAACAAGGGCAGAATCCATACAGCGGAAAAGCAAAACGAAAACACAGAGCTTGGAAACAGCTTCGTTGAGACTAGGAGCCATACTTCACATCACCGAATTCACACAGAGGAGAACCGGTACGAATGCCCAAACTGTGGCATGAGCTTCTCCAGTGTGACCAACTTCAATCTACATTTGCAAACCCACAGTGGAGAGAAGCCATTTCGGTGCTTCGAGTGCGGAAAGAGCTACAGACAGAAATCGCACCTTCGGGATCATCAGAGGACCCACACGGGGGAGAGACCGCACAGCTGCCCTGAGTGTGGGAAGAGTTTTTCCCTTAAATCCAGCCTCATCCGGCACCAGGTCATTCATTCAGAGGACAAAGGGTTTAAATGCCCCGAATGTGGAAAGAGCTTCAGTCAGAAAACAAAACTTACTTCCCATCAAAGGATTCACATGGTAGAGGAGCCATATAAGTGCTCGGAGTGCGGACTGAACTTTTCAAATCAAACCCAGTTTAATCTACACCTCAGGATGCACCATGGAAAGAAGCCCCACAAGTGCTCAGAGTGTGGAAAGAGCTTCCTATACAGAGCCCTCCTCCTACGGCACCAAAGGATGCACACTGGGGAGAAACCTTATAACTGCTCAGAGTGTGGGAAGAGTTTCTCTGCTAAATCATACCTTGTTATACACCAAAGAATTCATTCTGGAGAGAAACCATACAAGTGCTCAGAGTGTACAAAGAGGTTCACGACTCGTGATAAACTTACTGTGCATCACAGAAGTCACACAGGGGAGAAGCCCTATCCATGCTTAGAGTGTGGAAAGAAATTCAGCCAGAAAAAATATCTTCAAAGACATCAAGCAATCCATACAAGAGGAATCTTATAAATGCTCAGAACATGGGAAGAGCTGGTCTCATGCTGTAATAATCGTCTGAGACTCCGCACAAGGGCAAATATTTATATTCTTATTTATTTACATCATTTACACCCTACCTTTCTGTCCAATGGGGACCCAAAGTGGCATCCATTGTTTTTTTCTGTTGCTCCAGAAGGTCGGACCAGAACCAATGGTTTGAAATTAAATCAAAAGAGTTTTCGGCTAACCATTAGGACCTTGACACAGAGAGGATTCCATCTTTCTGTGTTTATACCTCTGAGGATGCCAGTCACAGTTACTGGTGAAACGTCAGGTCCTACAATGCCAAGACCACGGCCACACATCCCGGAAAATCTACAGCAACTAATGAACTCCAGCCGTGAAAGCGTTCGACAACATTAGGAAATAATTTCTGACGGTTAGAGTGGTCCCTCGGTGGAACAGGCTTCCTCAGGAGGTGGTGGGCTCTCCTGCTTTGGAGGTTTTCAAACAGAGGCTAGATGGCCCTCTGACAGCAGTGCTGAATCTGTGAACTTAGACAGATCATGAGAGGGAAGGCAGGAAGGGTTGCATCAGTGCTTAGTTCTTGTGGCCCTTCCTTACACGCCCAGGGAAATGCTGATCCCCACTTTGGGCTCAGGAAACAATTTTTCTCCAGGCCAGTTTGGCCAGGGATCCTGGAGGTTTTTAGCTATCTTCTGGGCATAGAACAGGGGTCACTGGGGGTGTGGGGGGGAAGAGGTATATGTGAATTTCCTGCATTATGCAGGGGGTTGGACTAGACCCTGGAGGTCCCTTCCAACTCTATGATTCTATGATGCTTCCTAAGATCTTGGAAGTATCTGCGAGGAAATATATCTCCATGTCAAAGGACAGTGAAAGGCAAACTGGATCAAGTGCTGTGGATCACATTTTTATTCTTAAGTTTCCTCCAAGGAAAGCACTAAGTTTCTCCAGAGTAAAACAGTTCACATAAGACAGTGTTTTGCAGGGATTAGGGGGAGGACTGGCGAGATCCGGGTTCAGATGTCCACCCTGCCAGGAGGCTTGCTGAGTGACCTTCGGCCAGTTATGCCTTTATGCGCCAACCAACTTTGCAGGGTTGTTGTAATGGAGGAGAGAACCATGTTTCAGCCCAGCCTACTTTGCAGGGTTGTTGCTAGGATGAGATGGAAGAGGAGAGAAGCTCGTAAGAAGCTCTGAGTGCCTTGGAAGAAAGGCAGGGAAAATCAAAAAGATACAAATGAGTTCTCATGCTAATGAGAAAAAACATCGGAAGCTGTATTTCAATTCTGTGTTTTAAGGTGTTAAATTTTGTAAACTGTCTTTCACACTTTGGTGCGTGGAGTGAGGCATAAATATATGAAATAATATCATTAGTATCCCATTGCCTTTGTGAGGGCAGTTTTGTATTCCTTACCAGTCTATGAGAGGGGCCCCTTTACCCTCAGCCTGGATTTCCACTGACTGACAGTGCTTCTGAGCATGAACAGAGTGGCTGCGCCATCCCATTGAGAAGCCACAGTCAGCTTTCCTGGCCAGAAGCAAGCCAGTATGGTGGAGTGGTTAGAGAGTTCCTGGACTCCCATCCCAACCCTAATTCTTCCCCACACACATCCTATGAGGGTTTCAGGGCCACTTTGGAGCCTGAATTGAGTTTCCCCCTCCCTCAAGGAGTCTTGGCTGCAAGGGGGGGGGCAGAGATCCATATTATCCTTGGCTGGAGGGGGTGAACTTAGAGATGGGGGGAAATGAACCCTGCCATGACACTCTTACCTCTTGGGCAGACAGAAGTTTAAAAAACCCAACCTTCAAAGCATAGCATTTTCATCTGTTTTGTTATTGAGGGAGGTGTGGTTTCCTTCCTAAATTCTCCACCAGCTCTCTCTCTCTCTCTCAGCTAAAATTAGCTCACAAGGTTGATAGGAAGATGAAATGAAGGAGATGAGAACTTTAAAATGCTCTCTTTGCATTCCATTGCTAATTTGAGGATTTGAGAAGACATCACACTCAGTAGAGGCTAGTTCACATAGTGTTCAATGCTGCTGCTGCTGCTTTTTTAACGGACCAGTTGAAACAGTGCTTTTAATTCCATATATATTGTCTTTGAGTTTTAAAGAGCTAATTAAATGTGCAAAGGATTATTCTCGTGTGTGTTGCGTGTGTATTTTTTCAGTTATATCTGAAACAACACAAATACCCCCCCACTCAATCAAATCCACTTTGCCCAAATTCATGAGGTAATTGATTTTTTTTTGTTTTTTTTTAAAACAGAACTCCCCAAAATCCAGCATCACATCACATGTCAAAGGCAGGACCCACAGACTGAACCATAAAAAACACAGAT
>NW_015205904.1:0-5049 GCF_001447785.1 Gekko japonicus | reverse complement strand
CACTCCGTCTTCTTTCCTGCATCTCATGACGGACCCTCCTTCGCCTACGTTCTAATGGCTCTGGAGACAAAGGAGGTGAGGTAAATGGTGGGCCGCTTTCTGGTTCTGAGGCACGGGCCTGAACATCTGGGAAGCTATTGTCAGACTGTGAGTCACTGCTTGGCTGGATCATAGAGTTGGAAGGGACCTCCAGGGTCATCTAGTCCAACACCGTTCATAATGCAGGAAATTCACAAATACCTCCCCTCCACACCCCCAGTGATCCCTGTTCCATGCCCAGAAGATGGCAAAAAAAACCAGGCAGGGTCCCTGGCCAAACTGGCCTGGAGAAAATTTGCTTCCTGGCCCTAAAGTGGCGATCAGCATTTCCCTGGGCATGCAAGAAAGGGCCACGAGAACTAAGCACTGGTGCAACCCTCCCTGCCCTCCCTCTCATAATCTGCCTAACTTCACAGGACCAGCATTGCTGTCAGATGGCCATCTAGCCTCTGTTTGAAAACCTCCAAAGAAGAAGAGCCCACCACCTCCCAAGGAAGCCTGTTCCACCAAGGAACTGCTCTGTCAGGAAGTTCTGCCTAATGTTTAGCTGAAAACTCTTCTGATTTAATTTCAACCCGTTGGTTCTGGTCCGACCTTCTGGGACAACAGAAAACTACCCTGCCCTATCCTCTTTATGGCAGCCCTCACAGTACTTGAAGATGGTTATCCTATCACCTCTGGGTCATCTCCTCTCCAGGCTAAACATACCCAGCTCCTTCAGCCTTTCCTCACAGAACTTGGTCTCCTGTTCTAGCTGCCTGTTCTAGTTGCCTGCCTGTTCTTCTTCCACAGGGGGCTCTTCAGGGCGGGCCGTGTCTGGCTGACCCACAACACTGTGTTTACTAGGTAGAGTCATGGAGGGGATTCTCCTGGGGAAACAGAGACGGTTTCTGAAGCTACCTCGGAGCAACTAAACAAAAGAGACCCAACAATGTTGCATCCTGAATAAATATGAAATGTGATGGGCACATATCAAACAATATAGAGAAGCAGTTTGGAAAGATACTGAGTGGGTCTGCTTCTTTATTGTTTCCCCACTATTCAGAGACAGGCTTGGCAAGGCGACATGCGGTGATCCGGAGCTTTGTTTTTGTTTTTGGGGTGTTTTTTTTTTAAATTCTCCTGCCATTGTCCTGCTGCGACGAAGCAGGCCTGCCCAAGGGGAATATGTTTATTATGTAAAGGTTACGCTTCCCACTCGGTGGGGGATCGAGGGAAGTAAATGTGCACCTGGCAACTTGGGAACGCTTCAAGGGTCTGCCAAAGCCTGCAATTAACTGCTGATAAAGTGGGCGCCCCCCCCACTATGATTAGCTCCCCCATACAGTCATTTATAGGCTCCAGGCCCTTTATCACTTTTCACTATCTCTAAAATACGGGGCACACAAGGTTAGAGTCCTCCCGGAGGGGGCATTGTCACATGGCCAACAATCTCAGCCCCCCCCCAAAAAAGGGTGCCTGAATACAAGCATGGTACTGAGCCCAGAAGATTCTGTAGGCCCTGCCAAGGGAAGGGCTGTGGCTCAGTGGCAGAGCATCTGCTTTGGATGCGGAAGGTGCTGGGTTCACTTCCCAGCGTTTTCTGCTAAAACAATCTGCTAGCAGGAGATATGAAGGACGGCTGTACGAGAGCCGCTGCCAGTCAGAGCAGCTAACGCTACTCCTGGTAGACTGATGGTCCAACTTGATATTAGACAGCTTTGTGTGTTCATCCCTGCCAAACATTTTACAGATGGTAAAAAGACGAATGCTTGTAACATGGCTGGCCGAAGGATCTTCTCTGCCAGCTCTACAATGTATTTGGTTGAACAAACGAAGCTGCTTTATACTGAATCAGGCCATTGGTCCGTCAAAGTCAGTATTGTCTAGGGATGGGCACAAACCAGCTCACAAGACAAAATTCGGCATGAACTAGGGCTGGTTCGGAGCCCCGAAACATCAGTTCGGTGGGTTCAGAGCCTTTCCCGAACGTTTACCAGACTTTGGTCCAGTTCGGTTTGCTGTTCGGGGCCATTTAAGCCTAACAGCTGAGCAGCACAAAGCAGGCGGAAGCAAAACTGACTGGAGAAATGGCTGCCAGCCATTTAAACCTAACAGTGGGGCGGGTCTGCCTGTAAGCTGTTAGACTTAAATGGCTGCAGGCAATTAAACATGTCAGTTTAAACACACTGCACGGCATGCCTTGGTGATCATGTGCATGGAATTACATGCATGTTGGCTGGATACATCTCCCCAGCACCACCACCCAGACCTTGAACTAATAGAAATCTCAGGGTAAGGACTGCATCCTGAAAAAAAGACAAATCTGCTAACTCACACTAACACTATTTTATTTATTTAATTCATTTATACCCCACTTTTCTCCCCAGTGGGAGCCCAAAGCAGCTTCCACCACTCTCCTCTCCTCCACTTTAGCCCCACAACAATCCTGTGAGGTAAGTTAGGCTGGATGAGTATGGCTGGCCCAAGGTCTCCCAGTGAATTTCCACAGCATGAGTAGGGATTCAAACCTGGATCTCCCGGATACTTGCCCAACACTCTTAACCACTACACCACACCGGGCCTCCATCAGAGTGGCTTACAAACTCCTTCTCCTTCCCCTCCCCACAACAAGACACCCTGTGAGGCAGGTGGGGCTGAGAGAGCTCCCTCGAGAACAGCCCTTTCAAGGACAGCTCTGACAGAACTATGGCTTGCCCAAGGTCATCCAGCATCTGGGAGTGGAGGAGTGGGGAATCAAACCTGGTTCTCCCAGATTAGAGTCCGCGCACTTAACAACTAAAACACGCATACGCACAAAGAGTTTTCAAGAGGAGGAATAGTCAGTAAGGTTTTGGCAGGCATGGCTGTATGGAACACAAAGTTCTGTCCTCAACCCTATCACCACCCCCTCTTCACTACATATAGATTGGGTCTGTGAATCAATGTTTTACTCCTTTCTCCCATTTTTCAAACAGCAGCCTAGAAAAGAGACAAAAGGGGAGAGAGACCCGGACGCCCTGCTCTCGCCAGCCCGAGTACAAAATGCAACTCAGAGCCTCCGAGCACATCGTGTTTTCCCAGGCTATTGAAAGGGAACAAAGGAACCTGCACAGCCTTGAGTCCGAAAGACCAGCTTTTCTTCCAGGTACCGCTGTGCAAAAGAATGTGCCTCAGTAGAGCTGCTCTGGGGTAAATGCTTCAGAATCGGGTCCCTTGAGTGAGAAGGGTCATGTGACGTTATAAGAAATGAATACTAGCGGGGCACGGAGCGCCAATGTGCCTCCATTCCCACAGATCAAGGCTGCCTGGCAAACGCCCACATGGTGGGAACTTCTGATTAGTCATCTATAGAGGGACATTAATTGAGGCCACCTTCAAGTAGGAAGGTCCTGGGGAGTGAAGACGACCACACGGGAGGCTCCAGTGCTCCCTCTTAGCCGTGGAGTCTTGTGAGCAAAAACTCTACTTTGTGAGTGTCAGACTCCCATCGCATCAACGAAGCACACACTTGTAGAACAGGTTTTACTTTTATTTGAAGCAACAGGTGCATAACAGGATCACTGTTCAGAATGAGGCATAAGCATGGATCCCAATAGATTATAGTAAATTCGAAAAGCTGAGGCCCAATTGTGGGACTTCCCCCGCGCGCCATTGAGCCTGGGAAGCAACGCTCCTACTTAAGCATAACAAACTGCTTCTCATGGATAACGCCATGAGATCATTCAAGCAACTACCCTCCAGCAACCACCTGCGGCCTTGAGAGATACGGACGTTCCGGCAACTGTGCAAGTAAGCGCATAAACAGGCATACATGAGAAAGTGAAAGCAAACAAGCGGATACCAAGAGAATGGAGATACAGAAGAGCATACACAGACACTAGTTGAACTCCAAGAGCATACACAGAGTTCATGGAAACATATTGGCAGCTTGCTGACAGTGAGCTCCTGGCACTGAAGTCGTGAGCGAGCGATCTGGCTGCTGCATAAATTCGTTTGCTCTGGAGCCATCCTTCCTGAGCGGAGACAAAAATCTGTGAGCTGGAGGCTTAAAATCTGTGAGCTAGCTCACACTAACTCAGCTTAGAGGGAACACTGTGCAGCGGGACACTGAAGAGTTTGGAGAAGTCCTGGTTTTCCAGAACCGGTTCCTAGCTGGGCCAGTTGGAAGTGTCTGATCAGCCCAAGGCAGCCCCCCATCGCCTCCACCCAGGGAACAAACCAAGCCGCACTCAGAAGAGACCCAAACAGTGGCTTCACCTCTGTAACATGCGTCTCAAAGTTGCCAACCTCCAGGCGGGGCCTGGAGTTCTCCTCAAATTGCCACCCATCTCCCAATTATACTGAGCAGTTCCCCTGAAGGAAACAGCAGCTCCAGAGGGTAGAGATCACATTCCCACTGGGTTTCTTCCCCTCCCCCTGTTCCACCCTGTCCTAGATACCGTGCCATGGCCTGGCATCCAAAGAGGATGACGTCACTTCCAGTGAAAACCGGACATGATGTCATGATGTCAGGTGGTGGCATCGAAGGAGAAGAAGAAGAGAAGAAGAGATTGGATTTATACCCCCCCTCCCACTGTTCCACCCTGCCCTAGATACCGTGCTATGGTCTGGCATCCAAAGAGGATGACGTCACTTCCAGTGAAAACTGGACACGATGTCATGATGTCAGGTGGTGGCATCGAAGGAGGAAGAGGAGGAGGAGGAGGAGACTGGATTTATACCCCACCCTTCACTCCCCGAAGGAGTCTCAGAGAGGGTTACAATCTCCTTCCCCTTTCCACAACAGACACCCTGTGAGGCTGAGAGAGCTCTTTTGAGGACTGCTCTTGAGAGAACAGCTCTGAGGGAACTTGTGACTGACCCAAGGTCACACCAGCAGCTGCATATGGAGGCGTGGGGAATCCAACCCCAGCTCTCCCAGTTTAGAGTCCACACTCAGATGAGAGACCGCACTCTTAACCACTACACCAAACTGGTTCTGTTATGTATTTGGTAATGTATTTTGAAAAATGGAAATAAAAAATAATT
>NW_015205903.1:0-4393 GCF_001447785.1 Gekko japonicus | reverse complement strand
GTGGGTTCTTTGATGCTCTTGAAGACTGCGAAGCCGACTGAATCTCTTCCCACACTCTGAGCATTCAAAAGGCTTCTCCCCTGTGTGGGTTCTTAGATGTTTTTGAAGAGTGCTACTCTGACTGAATCTCTTTCCACACTCAGAGCATTCAAAAGGCTTCTCCCCTGTGTGGATTATTTGATGCTGTTGAAGATTGTCACTCCGATTGAATCTCTTTCCACACTCTGAGCATCCAAACGGTTTCTCCCCCGTGTGGGTTCTTAGATGCTGTTGCAGATGGCCACTCTGACTGAAACTCTTTCCACAATCTGAGCATTCAAAACATTTCTCCCCTGTGTGAGTTGTTTCATGTTCCTGAAGACTGCAACTCACCCTGAATGTATTTCCACCTTCTGAACATTCAAAAGGCTTCTTCCCTGTGTGGATTCTCTTATGCCGCTGAAGATGGCCACTCCATCTGAATCTCTTCCCACACTCTGAGCATTCAAAAGGCTTCTCCCCTGTGTGGATTATTTGATGTTGTTGCAGAGTGCCACTCCGAATAAATCTCTTTCCACACTCTGAGCACTTAAAAGGTTTCTCCCCTGTGTGGGTTCTTTGATGCTGTTGAAGATTACGAAGCTGACTGAATCTCTTCCCACACTCTGAGCATTCAAAAGACTTCTCCTTAATGTGGGTTCTTTGATGTTCTTGAAGATTGCCAAATTGACTCAATCTCTGCCTACACTCGGAGCACTCAAAAGGCTTCTCCCCTGTGTGGGTTCTTAAATGTTTTTGAAGAGTGCCACTCTGACTGAATCTCTTCCCACACTCTGAGCATTCAAAAGACTTCTCCCTAATGTGGGTTCTTTGAGGCTCTTGAAGATTGCCAAACTGACTGAATCTCTGCCTACACTCTGAGTATTCAAAAGGCTTCTCCCCTGTGTGGGTTCTTAAATGTTTTTGAAGAGTGCCATGATGCCTTTGAAGATTTCTAAACTGACTGAATCTCTTTCTACACACTGCACAGTCAAAAAGCTTCTCCCCTTTGTGGTTTTGTTGAAGCTGTTGAAGATTGCCAAGCTGACTGAATTTCTTTCCACACTCTAGATATCCAAAAGGCTTTTCCCCTGTGTGGATTCTTAGATGCTGTTGAAGATGGCCACTCCTACTGAATTTCCTTCCATACTGGGAGCATTCAAAAGATTTCTCTCCTCTGTGGATCCTTTGGTGCACAAGGAGCTGTGATCTGTATCTGAAGTACTTTTTGCACCAAAAGCATTTATGTGCCTTCATTATACTGTGCTTTGGGAAATGCATATTACACTTTCCTCCATCAGAGAACACCATTCCAGTCTCTGAGCATATAAACAGTTTCTCTTCGGAGCAAATCCTTTGATGTCGAACAAGGTCTGATTTCTTTGAGATTCTCTTCCCACAGTCTGAGCAGCTGTACGGTTTCTTTCCTGATAGTGCTCTTTGATGTCTAAGGAGCTCTGCTCTGCGAATCATGGTCTTTCCACACTCCAGCCATTGATGGGCCTCCTTTCCAGTATGCATTCGTAAATTGACATTATATTGGGATTGATCTGAGACGTTCATTCCACACTCCAAGTACTTGTCTTTTTCCTCCACCATGAGAATTACTTCACGGCAATCCCCCCCTTGGCAAGGAATGGGTTTATCCCTCTTCTTCACCACGTGCCTGCCTTTCTGCCTCTTCGGTCCAAATTCATTCTTGAAGTTTCCCCTCATGTCTTTGTTTATGACTTCATCTGGTGACAGATGATGCAGTTCCTCATCCTCCGCATGCCTCTGATAATCCCCTGCTGTAATAAAGAGAAAAATCCTTTTAGAACCCAAAGAGGTCTGATCTCCACCTTAAGTTCCATACACACACCAAATATTTCAGTGGCTTCTTCCTGCTGTATAGAATCATAGAATCAAAGAGATGGAAGGGCTATCTAGTCCGACCTCCTGCTCATTGCAGGGTCCAGCCCTAGAGCATCCCTGACAAGTGTTTGTCCAGCTGCTGCTTAAAGACTACCAAGTGTGGGGGAGCTCACCACCTCCCTAGGTAGCTGATTCCACTGTTGAACAACTCTTACTGAAAAAGGTTTTTCCTAAGATCCAGCCGGTACCTTCTCGCCCTTAATTAAAACCCATTAGTGCTGTTCTCTGCTGCGAACAGGAAAGGCTCCCTGCCCTCTTCTAAGTGACTGCCCTTCAAATACTTCACAAAAGAATGTAAAGAAGAATTTGATTTTTAAAAAATGGAATATACTACCATAGACAAATATAGAAGTGGTATGGGATACTTTTCAGGCCTTTGCAAGCGGGAGATGGATTAGGCAAGAAATGTGGCTTCGAAAACAGAAACCCGCAAAATATAAATTAATAGAGAATCAAATTAAAAAAGAAGACAAATTGAAGAAGGAACCAACATCAGAGAACCTAAAATCCAACATAACGAAACTGCAACATCAATTAAATTGCGTGTTACTACAAGAACTTGCTGTAAAAATAGACCATGCGAAACAATATCACTTCGAAAACACCAACAAGTCGACCAGGTGGCTGGCATACCGATTATGGAAAGAGAAGGGAAAATATATATATAAAATCACTAAAAAATGATCAAGGGAAAGACTGCTATATAATGGAAGATCTTAAGAAGACTATAGAAAAATGTTATAAGGAATTATATAACCAGACGGAGCAAGATTTACAAAAAATAGATCTCTTTTTGAACAAATATAATAAAAGGAAATTTACAGAAGAACAGAAAAGAATGCTAAACGAACCAATGGCAATGTTTGAAATAACAAACTATTAAGAAGCTAAGAAAAAAAGAGAGAGGGCAATCATATCATATATTGCTTGGTAGAATATTTAATAGCATACTTTTTGGATCTATCACAAAATTAGTTTTTAATATTTTCTACACTTCTTCATGGATCCCTATCAAATATTTCCTTGCCTTATCGCAAGTCCACCACATATGATAAAAAATTTGCATCTGTGTTTTGACATTTCCAGCATTTACCATTATAGCTCTTGCTAGCATTTGCAATTTCTTTCGGTGTGGTGTACCATCTAAAAACATTTTATACCAATTCTCCCATAGCATTTGGGACTCAGTAAATTTAATTTCTTTTGTCCACAGATTTCCCCAGTGGGTCACAAAAATATTATCTCCAAAGTTTTTCATCCATTTAATCATACAGTCTTTCACTTCTTCTGTTTCTGTCTTATATTGCAGAAGTAGGCGCTGGGACTCTCCCAATATGTAACAGCACCCACTTACTGGGCTGGGCACATGCTTGATTTGACCTTTGCAGCGGGGGTCACAGTGGACCGTACTTCTTCAGCCAAAGAGTGATTAACACATGGAATTTACTGCCACAGGTGGTGGCGGCGGCTACAAGCATGGAGGGAACTTGATAAACATATGGAGCAGAGGTCCATCAGTGGCTCTTAGCCACAAGGTATAGATAAAAACTCTCAGTCTGGGGCAAGTGACGCTCTGTATTCTTGGTGCTTGGGGAGGGGGCACTACTGGACCTCCTGATGGCACCGGGTATTTTTGGCCACTGTGTGACAGAGTGTTGGATTGGATGGGCCTTTGGCCTGATCCAACATTGGCTTCTCTTATGTTCTTATGACCAAATTACTGCTAAAGCAGTGCCATAGTTGGACCACCGTGCCCTGAAGGCCCATCTGAATATGCCACCCCGACCCTGTTTGGGCAGCGAGCGTATTTTAGCTCACCTGTGGAGCCAAATGGACCCCATGTGGCTTCAGATGGCTCTACAGGATCCAATGCCCCCCTGGCAGCTCGTTAGATGAGCTCATAGAGGACTGGCACAGCTGGCTCTCGGCAGCCATTGATGAGATCGCTCCCTGATGCCTTCTGCGCCCTCGCTCTATGTTAGCTCCTTGATTTACCCAGGAATTGCGGCTGATGAAGCGAAGGCTAAGACAGCTAGAGAGACAGTGGCGGCGAACTAGCGATGAAGCTACAAGAACATTCCATAGGTTCCTATGAGATGGCAGTCAAAAGCCACTAAGAGAGAGTATTATGCGGCTACGATTGGGTCTGCGAGCTCACACCCAGCCCAATTATTAAGAACAATTTGGTCTATGACTGTCCTGCCACAAGGCAGACCAAATGCTAGGGAATTGGACACTGGCTGTGAGACTTTTGTGAGCTATTTCGCGGATAAGGTCTTGTCGCTCCGCCATGACCTGCCTGCCACAATTGAGACAGTGAGTGAACTCGAGGCTGCATGCATGTCTTCTCATCAGCTTTTGGATTATTTCAGTCTGCTCAGTCTAGAGGAAGTCGACAAATTGCTCTCAACTGTGCACCTGACCACATGAAGCCCATGGGGGAAAGCCGACAGGAGATGAA
>NW_015205902.1:0-4467 GCF_001447785.1 Gekko japonicus | reverse complement strand
CCTGCCAAAGCAGGCTCAGGGCAGCTAAACAACCAGGGGCACCAAGAGTGTGCAGTTCCATGGTACCCCCAGCCCTTAGAACTGCAATGTTAAGCTCTGGGGGCCTGATCTGCTGAATACTGACCATCTGTGAAGGAATGTCCGAATTGGAAGGGGCAAGGCTCTCAAGTGGAGTGATTTTTCTGCTATTTGGACTTTGTTTAGCCCCCCCAATACTAGTTTCAGAATCTCTTCACTTCCCAGTCACGGTGTCACTTACGAGCAGGTCTTGGCTTTCCTTCTCTACATCTTCTCTAGATGCCACAATTCTTTCTCTCTTCTTCTTCAGACTCTCCAGACGGCTGCAGAACTGATCCTGGGGGAACAGGAGAGGGGGGACACAAAAACTGAGATTTCCCCCCCCATTTTATTAGTTTATTATAAAACTTACGAGAAGCAAAACTGTCATTAAGGGCCAAACTCGATACAACAGCCCCACGTCTGTAACAGGACCTTCAACAACATTTCCCAAATGCTAAACAGAGCGAGCTTTCTCATGGGAATGGTGCCCCAGAAATATTCCTGATGGTCACACTGCTTCCTCAGGGGAGATTCACTCCACGCTTTGCCAACTGTTCCACCCCTGTCACAGGAGGAAGGCTTTGCATTAAAAAAATATTATACGTCAGTACATCACTATGTTGCGTTAACACTAAAGAAATATACCATTTTTAAAAAATAGCAAAAAGCTCACTGGGGAGGGGAGGAGAATGAGAGAACAAGTATAAAGAAAACAGTTGTGAGAGTAAACAAACGATAAAGATGGCGGGGAAGAAGGACAAAGAAAAACTTTTGAAATCGAAAGGGACTGAGAGCCCGAAACCGGAAGCTACTAGTGAGGTGGCAAGGTCTATAGCAGAATACATGCGTCCTCTGCTGGAACAGCTGAATAACTTCAAGGAACAGATGTCAACAATGACTCAATGTATTACCTTTCAGCAAACCCAGATAAATGAGACATTGCAAATAATGAAACAAAATACTGAGAAGGTAAATGATGTGGTTGCACTTACTCAAAAGGTGAAGAAAAAAGTGCAAAAGCTGGAAAGGAAACAAAGCTTCATGGAAGATCAGCTGCTGCAATTGCAAATGGAAAAGGCCAACATGATCCTTCGCTTCCAGGGCATGCCAGAGAATAAGGGGGAGAATCTTAAAGAAGTGATGAGCGAACTACTACCCCAGTGACAGAGATGAAGGCGGAATCGTTGCTAAGCGATATGGACGTGGTCTACAGATTATATTCGGGCTATATAAAGAAAAAGAATCTGCCTGCGGAAGTGGTTGTAAGATTCTCGAAGAGGCATGTGAGGGATGCAATCCTGAAAGTGGTTTCTGGAATATCCCTGAAAGTGGGAGAGAATACTGTCAGAGTATTAAAGGACATTCCATTTGAAGTAAGACAACAGAGAAAGAAGTATAAAGAACTTGTGCTTTTTCTTCAGACAAATTCAATTGGATATAAATGGTTATTTCCAGAAGGTGTCACTTTCAAGATTAAGGACAAAAAAGAAAAGATTGACTCTGTTCTGAAAGCTCAAGAATTTCTAAGGGTCCAGTTGAGAAGGCCAGAGGATAGCAACAAAGAAGAGGACAGCAAGTCCAGTGGCGAGCTAGACTTGGGTTCTTCTGGAGAGGACTCTATGTCAGAGCAAGGGGCAGCAGCCCCAAAAAGTCCTTATAAGTTACGGAAGAGAAGGGGAAAAGACAAGTAAAGGCTGAAGGACTCTGAATTGTGCCTTTGAGAACTTTGAAATGGGATGATCGGGGGTACTGTTTTTAGACAGTTAAATTTAAGCTTTAAAGGAAAAGTACTATAAATGTTTGACTCAGTTTATAATGTGATTAATGATGGGAAGACTTGATGTAATTAAGCTAGTAGGAGGATCTCCTCTCTTGGGTTTTTAGTTAGTAGTGGGTTCTTTACTTTATCCCATAAATGTAGTTTCCCTTCCTTTTTCTTTTGTTATAGTTTTTGTAGTGATATTAAAAAAATAATAAAAAATCCCCTCCGGGGGCTCAAAAAACAAAAACAAAAAAGACGCTGATCTCAATATGTTCAGGCTCAAATCTGCTGCTAAGTTTGTAATGGATCTCAGGCGTCTCACTGAGAGGAGGAGAATGCCAGGTAGGAGGTTAAATGGCTCCGGATTGGGGGGTGGGGGTGGAAATGTATATTTTCCAGTCCAATCTTTCCCAGCCTCACTTTGATGATCTTCCAAGAAAGACCATATAAAAGATGGGAAGACTCTTGTGTGGAAGCAACCACAGCTGTGGGAAGGAGCAGATTCTTTCCTTCCATAGTGCAGCGGAAGGGCTGTGGCTGTGATGGAGCATCTGTTTGGCAAACAGAAGGTCCTGTGTTCAATCCCTGACATTTCCTGTTGAAACGAATATGTAGCAGTTGATGTGAAAAAGACCTCCACCTGAGGCCCTGGAGAGCCACTGCCAGTCAGACTGGACCTGGACACACGAACAGCCTGACTCAGAATGAGGCAACTTCATGCATAGCTCCCCCCCTCCCCAAAATGCTGTCCTTCTGACTTAAACAGCTACCTCACAGCTGCTGTGTGCGATGGGGGTGGGACGCACACAAACACAGGTACCAAACCTGCGCACATTCTCCCCCCAGCCCCGAGGCAAACAGTAACTCAAGGACAGCAACGAAAATTGGGAAAGCAGCATGTGTGTGGGGGTGTTAAAACTGGGAGTCAGGTGGCTGCCCCCTCCTAGCTCAGCCCTGCCACAGGCTGGCCAGATGTTCACACAGCCAGAGAGGAAGGGAGTCCATCTCCCCGCATCACCCCACTTTAGCCTCAGCAGGGGGGGAAGGAGGCAATGCCCAAGGGAGCCACCTAGCCGGGAAGGAGGCAGCAAAGAGACCAAGAAGGAGGGGTGGATTGCTAGCTCTTCCCCACCAACGTCCACGCTGCTGACTTCGTACCTTGTACTCTTGGGAGGCCTCCTCAAGAGGAAGGGTCTCGTGATCCCTGTGCTCCTTGGATCGGTCACAGACCACACAGATAAGGGCTTGATCGTCCTTGCAGAAGAGCTTCAGCGGCTCCTGGTGCTTCTGGCAAACTCTCCCTTTTCGTGCTGCCACAACTGCCTGATGTCCAAAACGAAGAAACAGGATTAATTTCCCCTCCCCAGAACTGTACCTCCCCTTGTAATGACCAGATAGAATTACTGCCTTGTTCAGTTAAAAGATATAGATATTGATATAGATATATATAAAGCCGGATGCAACCCAGTGTACTCCTATGGGTTTGCCCTCCGTTGGAGTTGGGGGGGAGAGTTATTTTGCCTGTGGGAGGGAGCTGTAGGAGGGATACTGAAGAAAAAAGTTCTGAGTGGGGCCACATTATGACTTTTGTAGGTCCTGCCCCCTTCCTCCATAAAAATATTAAAAATTATATTTTATGACTACGTCGGGATAAAGATGAACACAATCCAGTCTGGATTATATTCATCTTCATACCAATGCAGTTGAAGTATATATTAGGGTTGCCAGTTGCCCCAGGCATGGCTAGACCACACTGCCCTGCCACCGATCAGCTGGCCGGCTGAGGGGTGGGCTTACCCCCCAAATGACCCAGGACTGACTGATGTCACTGCATCGTGTCTACCATACAGCTTTTGCCCCAATATCAGAGCGAGAAGTACAACTGCACTAAGGCTAAGCAGGCCTTCTATTCGCCATCATTCAGTTGGCGCCTCTGGCTGAGGCCATACAGTTTACAGTCACTAAGTTTCTCACTATAGTACAAACTAATACTGCATATCTACAGTGTTCCCCGTTTTGATCATTTTTAATATAACTTTACATCCTCCAACATTTTATTTTTTGTTTTAGGCAAAATGTAATAGATTTTCATGTACTCTAAACAGTTCAATTTTTTCTGATGTGAGAAAAATATTAAAAGTTCATTTTCCCCTTCCATTTTAAAAGAAACTGAAACATTTTTGTCTCCCCCTAAAAGTATTGTGGGCCTGAGACACTGTGCCTAATGGATACGTTGGTTGGTTCTGAGGAAAAAAAGAGAGAATTCTGAGGAGAAAAGGGAGCTGTAGGAGGAGAACTGAAGAAAAAAAGAGTTCTGGGGAAAAGGAGGGCGAGAGAAGCCATCTTGGGTTCTGATACAGAGGCCAGGGAAGCCTCAGTAGAGCTGCAGCCAGAACCTCAGAGCACCTCAGAGCACCCAAGCCCCAGCAGACAGAGTGGGAGAGACTCGGAGAAGGCCTCAGAGAGACAGGAAAAGACTCTCATCACCTCTTTGGTTCTCACTTTCAGTTATGAGGCCCACATTTGAGTTTGCTATGCGTGTGTCCTGCTCTGATTCCCCAACCCTCCACTTTGGATTAAACCCAACTTGTATATTAAGTTCATAAGAACATAGGAGATGTTGGATCAGCCCAAAGGCCCATCCA
>NW_015205901.1:0-4467 GCF_001447785.1 Gekko japonicus | reverse complement strand
GCGAGGCAGCTCTGGTGAGAAATCGCCCAAGGTGTCACTCTGACCACAGTGTGAGGCAAAATCATGTCTGAGGGACAGAGTCCAAAAAGGCAATAAAGATGCCTATGGAAAGGATGGAAAGAGAGGGAAGTAGCAGGATTTGCAGGGCTGAGGAATATTTCCTGATTTATAATGTCAGGATTGTTTGTTTGTGTGTGCCATGAGTGTATTGTGCTTTATAAACAGCACTTGTCTTTGCCAGTTCTTTCACAAGAAGTGTACTGTTTTCTTCAACTGTTTTGCAGTGTGCTCAAAATGCACTGAGTAAACTTCAGAAAATGAATTGCTTTTTTATAGATCCTGTGGGACATTTTCTTTCTAAAGGGGTAGAGGATGGCGTGAGCTTCTGGGATGTCCACAGGAAGGACCCAAAGACAAATACCTCCCCACTCTGTGATGGAGTTTGACACTGGAATTCAGAAACTCACAGCCTCTGAATCTATACAATTCATGCAGCTGTCTTGGCAAATAGCTGTTGACCTGTCCTCAATTATTTGTCTGATCACCATTTAAAGAAGCCATCTAAGCAAATAGCTGTTAGCATGTCTGGTGTCAACAGATTCCATAAATCATGTATTGTGTGAAGAAGTACTTTCTTTTTTCTCCTGAATCTACATCCAATACATTTCATTGTCTGATCTCAAGTTCTTGTATTAACCATGCACAACTTGGGGCCAGCCTTTATGAAGGGTCATCTCTCCTGTTAGGAGTCTGTGCACATTACTCAGATCCTCCTAGATTTTTCCTCCTAGTAGTTCCTTAGCTTAAAGTTTTTTGATAGAACAAGAGGCGGCGGCGGCGGAGGAGATTGGATTTATATCCCACCCTTCACTACCCACAGAAGTCTCAGAGTGGCTTACACTCTCCTTTTCCTTCCCCACAACAGACACCCTGTGAGGTTGGTGGGGCTGAGAGAGCTCTCCTGAGAACTGTTTGTGAGAGAACAGCTCTGAAAGAACTTGTAACTGACCCAGGTTCACACCAGCAGCTGCATGTGGAGGAGTGGAGAATCAAACCTGGTTCTTCCAGATTAGAGTCCACACTCCTAACCACTACACCAAACTGGATCTTTATATAAGTCCTCCTCAGCTGTGGCCAAGGGTCTTTTGGAATGCTCTCCCAGAGAATGTGAGGAGACTCACCACATTATCCTGCTTTCATAATTGATGCAGGACAACAACATTCAGATGGGCCTTCACTTGGTGATTTAGGATTACACACTGGAGGTACGAAATCATCTACTGATTGGTGAAACAGTTTATGCTTTTGATTTGTTGCCTACTGGGCTGTCTAGCCACCATGATAGGCATATTATAAAGGCATATTGTAAGTATTTTAATGAATGAATAAATTAATATCATAAAAAATAGAATATTGATATCCTCTTCTCCCATACATCTGTCATGCCACCCCAGTTTTCTTTATCTAAAGTGAAAAGCCCAAATGCTTTACCTTTTCTTCTTAAGGATGGTACTTCAACCATTTGATCATTCTGGTCATTCTTTTGCAAAATTATTCAATCCTTCCAATATTCTTTTTCTGCTGGCCATGTAATGGGAAATGTACACAGTATTCCAAATGCAGTTGCTGCACAGATTTATTTAACAGCATTATGATATAAGCTGTTTTTAGTCCCCCCCCCAATTATTTTGTTCTCATGGCATTTGACTTTTTTCACTGCTGCCACACACTGAATTGCTCTTTCCACAACCACCTCAAGACAGTCAAAATTGGTAGATTGCTGCTCGGCCCTGAGGTATCAATCTCTAGCAGCACTTCCCTATCTGACAAAGGGAGGTTTGACTCTCAAAAGCTTATACCCTGAAAATCTTGTGGGTCTCTGAAATGGTACTGGAGTTGAATCTAATCATTCAAACAGAGTGGAGATTCGGCTCAAGGGTGACTGCGTGCTATGTTTGCCTATCAAACATGTTTGCAGTGAAATTCGTGGCATCCCTAGGACAGAGATGTTCTGTGAATTCATTCCATTCATGGTTCATGGGATCCAACTCAAAGAATTGTTGAATGTTCAAGTGCAGGAAAGTGTTAATATTTGGCTAATTCTGTAAGCAACAGCAATGGCTTTACCACACACACACACACACACACAAAACAAAGAAACCACAAATTCAGACATAACATATAACTCACATGCTCTTCAGTCTCCTTCAGACAGCCTCAAATGTTACATTAAGAACATAAGAAGAGCCCTGCTGGATTGGACCAGTGGTTGTTCTAGTACAGCATCCTGTCTCAAACAGTGGCCAACCACTGGAGGGCCAACAACAGGGCATAAAGGCCAAGGTCTTCCCCTGATGTTTTCTCATGGCACCAGTATTCAAAGGCTGACTGCCTCTGAATCTGGAAATTCCCTTTAGTCACTGTGGCTAGTAGCCATTGATAGACCTACCCTCCAGGAATCTATCTAATCTTCTTTTAAAGCTGCCTGTGGCCATCACTACATCCTCTAGCAGTGAACTCCACATTTTAATCATTCGCTGTGTAAAGAAGTATTTCCTTTTGTATGTCCTGAATCTACTGCTCATCAGCCACATAGGATGCCCTCAAGTTCTAGTATTTTGGGAGACAAATTTCTCTTGTCAACTCTCTCCATGCCATATATAATTTTATAAACTTCTATCATGCCCTCCTTAGTCGTCTCTTTTCTAAACTGAAAAGTCCCAGACTCTTCAACCTTTCCTCATAGGGAAGATGTTCTACCCCCCCCTAATCATCTTGGTTGCCTTCTTCTGTACGTTTTCCAGCTCTGCAATGTCATTCTTGGGATACAGTGACCAGAATGGTACACAGTATAACAAAATGAGGCCACAACATAGATCTATACAGGGGTATTACAATATTAGCCATTATATTTTCCATTCCTTTCCTAATAATCCTCAACATAGAGTTTGCTTCTTCACCACTACAGCACACTGGGTTGACATTTTCATTGAGCTATCTGCTTACTTCTGCACTCAAAGAGTAATTAACACATGAAAATCACTGCTGCAGGAAGTGGTGGCAGCTATAAGCATAGACAACTTCAAGAGGAGATTGGATAAACATACAGAACAGAGGTCCACAAGTGGCTATTCGATACAGCATATAGATGGAACACTATGTCTGGGGCAGTGATGCTCTGTATTCTTGGTGCTTGGGGGGCAACAGTAGGAAGGCTTCTAGAGTTCTGGCCCAGCTGGTGGATCTCCTGATGCCACTGTGTGACACAGAATGCTGGACTGGATGGGTCACTGGCCTGATCCAACATGGCTTCTCTTATGTTCTTACAATCCTCTTCCCCTCTCAGTTGCAGCAAGTTCAGACCCCTTTAGCTTATACTTGATGCTGAGTTTTTTGTCCCAATGTACCTCACTTTATGCTTACCAACACTGAACTTCATTTGCCGCATTGTTTCCTACTCACCTAATCTGTGGAGATCCTCCTGGAGTTCTTCACAGTTAGCCTTAGTTTTCACCATCCTGAATAATTTTGTGTCATCTGCAAACCTGGCCACTACACTGTTCATCCCTAATTCCGGATCATTTTTGAACAAATTAAATAGTAATGACCCCCATACCAATACCTGTGAGACCCCACTGCTCACTTCCCTCTGTTATGAGAACTGTCAGTTGATTCCTACTCTTTGCTCTCTGTCATTTAACTAGTTTTTAATCCATAAAAGAACCTCTCATTTTATCCTTTGACTGCTAAATTTACTCAGGAGTCTTTGGTGTTTATCCTTTGACTGCTAAATTTACTCAGGAGTCTTTGGTGAGGTACCTTGTCAAAAGCCTTTTTAAAGTCCAAGTATAAAACATCTACTGAGTCACTGTTGTCTACACACCTGTTTACTTTCCCAAAGAACTCCAAAAGGCTGGTGAGGCATGCCTTCTCTTTGCAGAAGCCATGCTGATTTCCCCTCAGCAGGCTTTGTCTCTCTATTTTCTAATAATTCTATCTTTGGAAAGAGCAAGGGTCCAGTAGCACTCTAAAACTAACAAAATTTGTGGCAGGGTATGTGCTTCCATGAGTCACTGCTCACTGTTCACTTCTTCAGATACAGCTAGAATGAGAGTAGAGTGATTTCAAACAGTGGAGTACCAAGGGTGGGGCAGGGGTGTGGTCCACCCTGGGCAAAGCTTGAGGAAGACCTTTGAAGGGGCCCTCAAAGCCAGCAGAACATCTCTCCTCTTATTTTTAAAATGCAGTTCTGGCTTCAGCCACTAAGGGCCTTGAAAGTCCAAGCATAGCAAAAAGCATCCTAGGATTGGCTAGACTTCCCTTTCTCTAAGACTGAAGCAGAATTGCTTAACAGGTCGTGCTGATAGCTGCTACAGTAATTGCCAACCTGCAGGTTATTCTATCCAACAGTCTAGCCTTTCCCTCTACCTTTCCTCATACCCAGCTCAGCCAGAACTTGCAAAGCAG
>NW_015205900.1:0-5125 GCF_001447785.1 Gekko japonicus | reverse complement strand
CTCTTTCGTCACGCTGCCCGAGAATCTTCATGGCCGCTTTCTTTTAGCGATGGGGGAGGGGGTGTCGCCGAAAAAAGAAGAGGAGTAGTCAATAATTGCGTCCGCTTCAGTTAGATTAGATAATTCCCTTCAGGGTGGTGTGGAAACAAAAAAAAAATTCAAAATAAGCACCAAGAGTGAAGTTTAAAATCGCGGCTGGCTGCTGCTGTAGAAAACATGGTGGCCATGTTTCCTGCTGCCTGACACTCCTGCTTCGGGGCAAGCCGGTCTCGCCCCCGCCCTTGCCATGGAAACGGGGGGGGGGGCGGCCAAGCCTCCTGCTCTCGCTCTCCCTCCAGGAGAAGCGAGCAGAGCTCCCCCGAACCTCGGGGGGCTCCGAAGAAGCGCGCGGGAGAGGGGCATTCTCGGGAGCTCCAAGAAACGTGCCCGGGTGCAGTGCCGCACCGCCGGAATCAAGTGGCAGACTCCAACCTCCCCAAACCCAATGCCAATTACAATCCTTCTTGGGGTTTGCCAACTTCTACTACCCTTTCATCCCCAATTTTGCCCAGGTTGTCCTACACCCTAACTGATTTGCTGAGGACAAAGGGAAAGGGAGCAGACTGCCTGAAACCAAGCAGCCAGTTGCTATGATCCCCTGAATGCTAGCAGGCTTTTGATCAGCTGAAAACCTTGTTCATCTCTGAGCCCATCCTCCACCACCCAGATGAGACTAAGCAATTAATAGTCCAAGTAGATGCTTCGCATGTGGCTATTGGGGGGGGGTAATATTACAAATGGGAGAAGACGGAAACCTGCATCCACTGGTGTATGTGTCAAAGAAATTCTTGGCAGTGGAGAGGAATTGGGTGGTATGGGACAAAGAGGCTGCTGCTATAAAACTAGCATTAACAACCTGGCGACACTGGCTGGAGGGGGCTAGAGTACCTTTTGATGTTTGGACTGATCTTGAGGTGCTGCGAGACCCTCGGTGCCTAAATGCTAAGCAGTTGAGGTGGGCAGAGTTTTTCCTCTAAGTCTCGTTTCACTCTAAAATACCTCCTCGGAAAATCGAACTTCCTAGGAGATGCTCTGTTCCATCTACCCCAACATGCGAATCAACAGAAGGAGGTGATCAACACTGTATTCACACCCAGCTGGGAGGGGCGGTGAAAACCCACAGCAAGACAAGGGGAGTGCCCCCACAGATGACTGACTCTTGGGGGGAGAAAGTGAATGCCACTCTGACCGAGGCTGACAAGAAGGACATTTGCGGGGAGGGCGGGGTATAAATGCAATAAAATAAATAAATAAAATTAAAAAGAAGGGGTCTTTGGTGGAAAGGGGGTGGTGGCTGCTGGTACCATCAAGACAGACTGTTCGTTCCTAAGTCTCTGAGAGGAGGGGTCCTATCAATGGGCATGATAACAAACTGGCTGGAAATTTCAGATACCTAAAGACTCTAAATCTCATCCAGAGGCAATTCTGGTGGCCCCGCATGCATAAGGATATATGCCAATATGTGGCTCCATGCCAGACCTGCCTAATGGCTAAATGGCAGGCTGGGAAAGTTCCAGGCCTGCTTCAGCCTTTAGACACCCCCGATCAGCCATGGTCCATCATTTCTATGGACTTTATCACAGACCTAACCTCCCAGCAGGGGAAAGACTGTTATTTGGATGGTAGTAGACATGTTCTCCAAGCAGACACATTTCATCCCTGTAAACAACTGCGCACTGCCCGGAAACAAGCTCAGTAAGATATCAGATCGGGGGGGCAGTTTGTGATGGGGTTTTGGAAAGAACTGCTGAAGCTGTTGGGGGTGGAGCAAGGATTTAGCAGTGCTTACCACACTGAGATGGATGGGCAAATGGAATGGACGAATCAAGTGTTGGAGCAATTTCTTAGATGTTTCATAAACTACCAGCAGGATGACTGGGTCAATCTGCTTCCGTTTGCTGAATATAGTTACAACAACTCAGTGTACAGTTCCATTGGCATCTCCCATTTTAAGGCAGTGCACAGATATGAAGGACGCCCACTCCCTACTCTGAGCCCTGGGAAAGCTGATCCAGGAGATGCTCAAATATGGTAGTCCAAAATAACTCAGGGGTGGGTGGCCCTCAAAGAGACTAGCTAAAGCCAAAGAGGATTACAAGTGGCATGCTGACAAAGGGAGGAGCCAAGAGTGGGACTTGAAAGTGGGAGACTCAGTGTACATCTCCACGAAAAATCTCAGAGGCCTGCAGCCAGGGAAGAAGCTAGAGTGGAAGGACCTGGGTCCATTTAAAATGGTGCATCTAATTAATAAAGTGACTGTGGAGGTTGAACTCTCTAAAAGCTTGCGTCACATCCATCCTATTTTCCATTTTAGTCTACTGAAGAAGGATCCGGAACCATCAAATTGGAGACATCCTGCAGCTCCCCTTCCTCTGACCGTACAAGGAGAACTACACCAAGAAGGGAGGTACATTCTCAATTCTAAAGCAAAACGTGGCCACCTGTATTATCTCATCAAATTGAAGGACTTTGATCCCAGCCATATTGAATGGGTGCAGGAGAAGCATGTAAAGACTCCCAAAATAGTGTGCACATTTCATAAATGGCACCCCCACAAACGGGAAGGGTGAGGCCTTTGGGGGGCAGAATGTCAACCTCGCTGACTTGCTTACCATGTATTGGGGAAAATTCCAGGGGAGGGGGGAGTGTGAATGTGTGCGAGTGAGAATGGCTTTATTGTAGGGCAATACATCTCATATAACTTCATGACAATACCCTCCTTTTTCAGGGATGGTGGCCAAATGGCCTGGGACCGTCTCTCTGTCTCCCTGCTTACCGCCTTAGCTGAGATAACTAATGGATGATTTAAAGGTGGGGGGGGATTAGAGGCATGCTAGCTCAGTTGGAATGAATGGTCAGTGTGACTGGCATTGCCTCTCAACAGTCTCATGCAGAGGAAGGTCTTTTCTAACACCTGCTACCTAAGATTAACCAGAGAAGCCAGGAATTGAAGCTAGGACCTTATTCTGGTCATGGACTTTAAATAAAGTAAAGTTAAGGGAAGCTAGGACCTTGAACTTGAATAGCATGAGCTCTACCACTGAATTATTGCCCCTCCCATCAAACTCTGGAGATTTTTGGATACTTATACCTCCTGATAAGCATATTTGTTTCTTCTCTATAAACCTCCCTCCCCCAAAGTTTAACACATTGCTCAATTTAATATACCATATGCTACAGTTTCTGAATATGATCTTGTTGACATTTTGTGCACTGTGGAATATCAATCTCTCATTCAGATTTATTACGCCTCCTTATGTTGTAAACTGACAAGTGACACTGGGAAATTTGGTTGTCAGGCAATATTAATAGGTGTTTTTTTCACATAAGCAATTATACTCAGTAGAAAGTCTGACATTTGAATGTCTGTAACAATATCATTTTTTCCTATGTTGAGATCAGGCACTTAATTTTATAAAAAGTGAATATGTCACTCTGAAAAATATTTATTTATTTATTTATTATAATTTTTATCCCACCCTCCCGGCCAAGACCAGCTCAGGGCGGCTTACAACCGGATAAAATCCAATAATACAATCATAATAAAAGAGAGCAAGTTGTAAAATAAAATATGTTAAGTTATGAATTAATGTTATGTATGCAGTTCTGGTCACCACACCTCAAAAAGGGTATTATAGCATTGGAAAAAGTGCAGAAAATGGCAACTAGAATGATCAAAGGGTTGGAACACTTTCCTTATGAAGAAGGGTTAAAATGCTTGGGGTTCTTTAGCTTGGAGAAACGACGACTGAGGGGTGACATGATTGAGGTTTATAAGATTATGCATGGGATAGAGCAGGTAGAGAAAGAAATACTTTTCTCCCTTTCTCACAATACAAGAACTCGTGGGCACTCCATGAAATTGCTGAGCAGTCAGGTTACAAAGAGTGATTAACACATGGAATTCACTGCCATAGGAGGTAGTGGTGGCTACAAGCATGGAAAGCTTCAAGAGGGAATTAGATAAACATATGGAGCAGAGGTCCATCAGTGGCTGTTAGCCAAAATGGTATAAATCTCAGTCTGGGGCAATTGATGGTCTGTATTCTTGGTGCCTTTTGGGGGGGGGGGCAACAGTGGAGGGCTTCTAGTGTCCTGGCCCCACTGATGAACCTCCTGATGGCATCTGGTATTTTTGGCCACTGTGTGACAGAGTGTTGAACTGGATGGGCCATTGGTCTGATCCGACATTGGCTTTTCTTATGTTCTTATGTTCTTAATTGCATCTCTGCACTGAGGACCCCCTATGGAGTATGAATTAATGTTATGTATGCAGCACTATTGGCCATAACCATATATAAAATAACATCAGATTATTTTTTCAAAGTTATATGCATTCATCAGGTTAAAGAAGTGTGAGATATTATTTGATGTGCTGAAAATATTAACAGTTTACGAGGGAGAGTTCACACATGCATGTTTATTACTTCATGGCTGGAACATTCACTGATGCTCTGCACATGTGAATGAATGGGCCTTCACCAATCGTAGACTACAGACAGAACTTGCATAATATGTAGTGTTTTGAAATGGAGTAGACAGTTTATATACTAAGTTGCCAATTGTAAAATGTCATGCAGAACTGTCAAGTGATAGAGCATGAATAAACTTGTCCCGATTTAGTGTTTGTTGTTGTCCCTTCACATTTTGTCCCCTCCCCTAAAGGTGGAAGAGCAGAGTGAGAGGCCAGCCATGCCTGCCTCTTGTAGGGTTGCCAGCCGCCAGGTGGCACCTGGGGATCTCCTGCTATTACAATTGATCTCCAGATGACCAAAATCAGTTCATCTGGAGAAAATAGCTGCTTTGGAGGGTGGACTTTAGGACATTATATCCTGCTGAGGTCCCTCCCTTCCCCAAACCCCACTCTCCTCAGGGTCCACCCCCCCAAATCTCCAGGTATTCCCAAACCTGGAGCTGGCAACCCTAGCCTCTTAAAAGTCTTTAAAGAAGTGCCAGTTCCCTAGCACTTTTTTTTCTCCAGGCAGCTCAGCACTGACCATTTCTTACATTTGGTGATGCAGAATTAATTTGTCTCTATAAGGCTAAATAGGATCCCTGTTTTACCTGCTTTCTACTGTGAGGATTG
>NW_015205899.1:0-5921 GCF_001447785.1 Gekko japonicus | reverse complement strand
TTCTCTTTGAGAGCAATTCGGCTAACATGTGTGACCACAGCCTAGGTCTGAACATGACCAGTTGGAATTGTGAACCTTTCCTAGTTTGACTTCAGTACTCACTGAGGAAGGAATATGCTAGTGTTTAACAGTTAAACATAAATGGAAGGATTTCAAGGCAACTATGGCTGTTTCCACATGTTTTGTCGTACCTTGCTTTTCTTAGAGCTGCAGTGTTTTGGGGAGCAACCAGATGAAGTTTGTCCTTTTGCTGTTTCTGTTACCTTTATCCTGCTTTGCTGCAACCCTTCTCTGGTTTGGTATGATCTTTTTTGGAAAGATTGACGTTAAAGTGTGTTTGGACATCAATTGGACAGGAAGGTGTGCATTTTTCTGGTCCCTCCCGCATTGGCATTATTTTCCTCAGTGCTTGGGATGGCCATTCCCACACACATGCAACAGAGGGTTTGGGGACATTTTAAAATTTGTAATAGCTATATTGCTATAGCATTATAATTATATGATGCAACTATGGACTGTTTTACTGCTTTCTTTTAAAAAAATCTCTAGCTGTTTTGATTGCAGAGTTATAAAGGAAAAGGCAATAGTTTTACATTTCTCTATATAACTCCTCAAACAAAAGATTTGTTGTTGTTATTTTACTTCATGTATACCCCACCTTTCTCCCGAATGTGAAAGTGGTTTATGTGGCTCTCCAGAACCATATAAGCAGCTTATGTGGTTCTGTCCAGTGTTCCCCCTTAGCTGAGTTAGTGTGAGTTAGCTCACAGTTTTTTATCCTCCAGCTCACACATTTTTGCCTTAGCTCAGGAAGGATGGCTCCAGAGCAAACTAATTTATGCAGTAGCAAAATTGCTCACTCACAACTTTAATGCCAGTAGCTCACAAAGTAGAATCATTGCTCACAAAACTCCATAGCTTAGAGGGAATATTGGTTCTGTCCTCCATTTCATCCACACAACAACCTTGTGAGGTAGGTGAGGCTGAGAGTGTGTAACTGGCAAAAGACCACCCAGCAGGGAAATGAGCTTGGGTCTCTCAGAACCTAGTCTGGCACTCTAAACACTACACCGCATTGGCTAGAGTCTTACTTTTTAATAAAACGATAGCGCTAATAAAATTATGCTGCTGTAGCTATTTCCATTTTTTAAAGAGCACAGAAACAGCCCGCCTTCAGTGACAGGTGTGTGGCAGTAACAGAAGTCTGAGGCAAGGAAAGGGCAGGGAAAATATCAGTGTGAATGCACCATTGCCACTGTGAATGCCTCCACAAGAGCAAGAACTACACAGAGAAAAATCTCTGCATGGAAGCAAACAATGCCAGTTACCAACTTTCCAGACACAACACTATACAATACCCTTTTCTGTCTAGAGCTCGTCAGTCTGACAGTAACCGTGTCTGAAACTGCACACAAAACAATACTTACAAACATCTGAGTTTGTATATACAGATTTAAACTAGGAGAAATTGCATAAGATTCCCTAGTCCATTTTTTTTTGAAGCAATGGTATTTAAATGTGCACAATATAGGCTTATGCTATAATAATTCTTACCATCTTCATCTGATGGGAAAAGATACAAACCTTCCTTAGTCCTGAACACTCTTGTTCCTTCACTACTTGTTCCTTCACACATGCAGCAATGTGTTCAGTGTCAGGTCCTAACTTTACTTGACAACTACATAAGTAGGCATCATACAGAAGCATTTCTATTTAACACATTAGTGGGGAATAGGGTTGCCAGGTCCCCCCAGCTTCCAGCGGGGGAAAGTGGGTAGGGTGGCCAGATCCAGGTTGGATAATTCCTGGAAGCTGGGGGAGGGAGCAGGGAAAGTGCAGGTACCTCAGTGGGCTACAGTGCCATAGAGCCCACCCTCCGAAGCATCCATTTCCTCCAGGGGAACTGATCTCTGTAGTCTGGAGATGACCTGTAATTCCGGGGCGTCCCAAGCTCCCACCTGGAGGCTGGCCTCCCTAGTGGAAAAACTGTGATGTGCCATCATCACATTAGCATTTCCTTGTTCTGGCAAGTGGCAGCTGAAAGGGTGACGTCACACATCACCTTATTTCCCACGTACATAAAAAAATGAGGAACAAAGAGACTCTCCGTGCCATCTGAAGGAGATTGTTTCCGAGGGGAGCCATCTTGGTCTGCAGCAGAAGAGTTAGATTAGTGAGTCCAGTAGGACCTTAGAGACCAAGACTGTTTCCAGGGCATAAGCTTTCATTAGCCAAATCACCCTTCATTAGGGAACTCTACTCGTGTCTCATGAAGGGAGCTTTAACTCTCAAAGGTTTATGCCCTGAAACTTTCATTGGTCTCTAAGGCGCTACTGGACTCACATCTAACTATCCTAAGCAGAATGACAGCTTTTGAAGTGAATGAGTTTAGAAGGGTGGAACTCTCCTGAAGATGGCACTGTCAGCTTCTACCAATTTGGATTGACCTATAGTCCACTGTACTCCTTTGTTATGAGCCAGAAATTAACTGGAGCCACTGAGTGGATTGGAATTGCCCCTATTTTGAGGGGCTTTGTATTATTGAAATCCTTTTTTAATGTAGCTCTGCTCTACAATAGTTCCTTATGTCACCCTTTCAGTACCAGAAAATGGTAAATGAAGTTCTGCTTCATGGGGGTTTTAAGGCAAGAGAAGAGCAGAGGCAGTTTGCCATTCCCATCCTCTGGTCCCGCTGGTGGACCTCCTCATGGCATCTGTGTTTTGCCCACTGTGTGACACAGACTGTTGGACTGGATGGGCCATTGGCCATGGGCTTGATCCAAGATGGCTTCTCTTCCATTCTTATGTTCTCTGACAAGCTTGAGCTAGTTTGGGCCCCAGAAAAGGTAGTATGTGGGTTGTGTTCTGTAATAAAAGAAGTCTGCTGTGTAATTTGGGAAAAACAAAGTGCCTCACCTTTCAGAAACAGGTAGTTTACAAGAACCATTTCAGTGCCTGGGTCAAGACCCTTGACAACTTCCACTAATTTCCCATTGGTTTTCTTCTCTATGTAGCTGTTGATCTGGTTCATGGCTTCTTCGGTGTTCTGGAAATCAGCCTGCACAATATCTGATTGGAGCATATCACGAGCCTTAGCCATGACCTTCTGTTCCACTGGGAATTTGTCCGTTGAGAAAAGGGCATTCCCAATACTCAGTTCAATTTGAGCCTGTGGCCGATTGTAGGAGGTGGTGGAAACCATCATCTATCTCCTTCTTGCTCATCACAGACTGGTTAAAGCCCATCCCTGAAAAAATCTGATCTAGCGTGACCCCATTAGCGCCCAGGGTCACGAGCATAAAGGCGGTGGAAATGCTCACTGGAGAAAAGAAAATGTTTTTGCCAGCAGCCTCGGGAGCTATCTGGCGGTAGAATTTAAAGGCAAAGTCAGCACTGTTTGGGGCTATCTTGAGGCAGGGCATATGGCCACTCTCCTGGTGACTTTCAGGGTGGGGGTGCTCATCCTCTGGATGTTCATGCCCATCGTGGCCACCCTGGTGTCCGGGGACATGATGACAGCTGGCAAGTGCACAAAGACCAGCAAGTAGCAAACACAGGTGGAAGTTAGACATGGTGCCCTTTTGGAGAGGATCTGTTAAGAAAACAAGAACAGCATTCACACTGAAGACTTCAAGAACATAAAAAAAAGATGTTTATTGGTGCTGTGATTAAGATACCACTGCTGGACCTCCTGATGGCAGCTGGTATTTTTGGCCACTGTGTGACAGAGTGTTGGACTGCGATTAAGACATGTAACCTTAAACCTCGCCTTCACAGATTAGAGAAGACACAGACTGGGTCTGGAGTCCCTGCCTTGTGTCACAGTCAGATGTGACTTACGGGGTCTCCTCATAGCACGTGTGGGGATCCCAGTTTTGATTGGGAACATAGTACGTATTGTGCAGGTGTGTCGAACTTATTTGTTACCAGGCCAGATCTGACATAAATGGGACTTTGTGGGGCCAGGCAATGCATGTCATAAAATGTAATGCCAGGTAGCAGAGATATAAACTTTATAAATATAAAAGATACAAACACAACTAAAGATATTATCAGAGGAGGTTAAAGGAGAAAGCTCTGCTCCGTGGTGCTCCTGCAACTTCCCAGCACTGCACCCCTTAGTAACTGACTGACACACAAATATGCTGAGGCTTCTCCAGCTCATTCTCAGCCCAGTGGACGTCTCTCCCTCTCCTCTTCCTCATTTTTCCTCCCAGCTGCTTTTCTCCTTCCCAGGCAGGGAGGGATTTCCCTCTTTCTCCTTGTCTCTTATGAGGCTGCCTCCTTTCTAGGAATCTGGGCTCTGTCCCTTCCTGCCCAGAAATCTTCTTATAAACTCACAGACGGCCCCTTTCTGCCTGTTTCTGAGATGGGTGGATGCTTGGCAGGGCAGCCTCATGCAGAGTTCCTCCAGATCAGCCCCATCGAGCTGCATAGGGCATTGTGGACAGCAGCCTAGCCTCATGGAGAGGACAGGACACATTTTTCCTTCCTCTGTAGCACTGAAAGGGTTTAACCCATCAAACTGCTTGCTGGAGAGGCCGGACAGAGTCCTTGGGAAGTAGCCCTGCAGCCGAGGAGACCTGAAGAGGTAGTCAAGCAACAGGCTGCCTCCTTGGAGGAGAGTCACACAATGCCCCCTTCAATTCCCAAAGCCCTCCCCCCTCCCCAGAAAATTTCCTGGCTACGGGGCTGCCACCAGCACTTGTGCAAATCATTCTGACCACCAAACTTCTGTAATACCATGTCAGAAAATAATCTTTCAGTACTTACGTTACATTCAGAGGTGGCTACCTGAAGATGAGGGGTGAGAAAGATCCCTATGTTGGTCTATCATTTATATGGTGGGATACTGTTGAGTAATGTATGCTTTCCATTAAATATTAAGCAGAGAGGAAAAAGATTGGTCCAAGAAGAACAAATATTGATCAAGAGTTACTTTTCATGGACACCAGGGGTCCTAAGTTCATTGCTGGTTGTCCCCTAGAGCAATCTACTATAGCAAAGATCACACATTAGCTCAAGCTCCATTTCTGGCCCCCAATCAGGACAAATGCCAAGTCTCCTTTCTTGGGACTTGGTGTCTAAGAGTAGCTATTTGATCATAAGTTTGCAATCCACAAAACAATGATTGTGCAGTATCCCCACTGAAGTCACTTTGCTTGCTCCTTTGTAGCCTCCATGCCTCTAAACCAGGGGTGACCAAACTCCGGCTTAGGAGCCACATGTGTCTCTTTCACACATAAAGAAGAAGAAGAGGAGGAGGAGGAGGAGGAGATTGGATTTATACCCCACCCCTCACTCGCAGTCTCAGAGCGGCTTACAATCCCCTTTCCCTTCCCATCCCCGCAACAGACACCCTGTGAGATAGGTGGGGCTGAGAGAGCTCTGAGAGAACTGCTCTTTCAAGAACAGCTCTGACAGAACTATGGCTTGCCCAACGTCATCCAGCAGCTGCAAGTGGAGGAGTGGGGAATCAAACCTGGTTCTCCCAGATTAGAGTCCACGCACTTAACCACGACACCAAACTACACCAAAATTGTGCGGCTTCTGGCAGGGTGGTTGGGGAAGTGAAGGGGAAGCATGCCTCTCTGATTAGAGAAAGAAAGCAACTTTAAATGCGTTCTCAAAGACACCCCCCCAGGGTGGCTTGGAGAAGGCATTTGTCTCTTGAAATCCCTTCTCCAAGCCAAACCAGCTGATGTGGGTGCATAGTGGGGAATGGAGAAAACATTTAAAGTTACAGTTGCTTTCTTTCCACATCTTTGCACCCTTAGACGCTTGATTGAGTCAATTAAAAATTGTAAAATAAATGGGTTTTATTAGGGAAAATAATTTAGATATTTACACTAAAATCAAGGATTGCAAGCATACAGGAAAAAACAAAAAGACGTTAGCAGACAGATAGAGGGGTGGGGAAA
>NW_015205898.1:0-5559 GCF_001447785.1 Gekko japonicus | reverse complement strand
CAACATACATATACATCTGTGTAAATATAAGATTGTTTCTGTGAGGTTCCTTGGTGTACCTTTATAGCAGAGTAAAGAAACTTAGCCACCTTCTCAGTGACATTAGAGGAGAAATAATTCAAGAGTCTACAAACCTTAAGTGCATCAGAACAGTCCATCATCCTAACTAAAACCCCCCCCACCCCTCACACGGGGGAACTGTGTTCCCCCGCGATCCCCCCCGAAATGATCTCTGACTAAAACAGAATGTAGATACACATGATCGTAAGCCTGTATACGGAAGGTATGTCTATGGTCCTCCTCTCATGGAAATGGTAATTCTTGTTTTCCGTTATATACCCCGTCAAGTTGTGGGTGGAGCCCACATGACAGATGTCTCCCCTCCCCCTGACATTCCAATGTAGAGAAAACTAGACATTGGGAGGGCAGAATCTATGAGGGAACCGTCCACCCTGACATCTAGTTCTCTGTGGACAAGAACCAGAGCTGTGTAAACTTTGTGCTAGAAAAGCAAATGTTTGCACCAAGGTAAAATGAATTCTGTATGAATAAAAGTGGGGCGCCACACCCTATATGAATTATGGAGAGATATACAACTGTTCACTGGGCGTAACTTATTCGGTGTGTGGAAATACTATATGGGGAGAGAGAGCAGTTCTTGAAAGAGCTCTTTCAGCCCCACCCACCTCACGGGGTCTCTGTTGTGGGGAGGGGAAGGGAAAGGAGTTTGTAAGCCACTCTGAGACTCTGAGTGAAGGGCGGGGTATAAATCCAATCTCCTCCTCCTCCTCCTCCTCCTAGTATTTTAGCACCAGCCATGGGATATCTGATTTAACCCCCACTAGCCCTGCCTTCTGTTCATTTGCATTTCCTACACATTTAAACTGATCATTACAAACCTTAAGGGCTAGGAACTTGTTTTTAATGCAATCTGAGCATCTCAAGAGACTTAATGCTGTGCAGTATCCCGCACTGTAGTATCATTGAATACTGGATAATTCACAGTACTAGAAGGGAATTGACTGACATAAATGGATCTATTGACCTGATCTGAATCAAAAGGTTATATTGGTTGGATATCAAGCAAGGACCACTCCAAGCCATGTGTTTTCCTGTCTTTTAGATCCCAGCCTCACCAAACCCTTCATCAAGGTGAGTCCCAGGGGGAAGCTCACACTGGGCTCAAATGTCACCATTGAATGCCAGAGCAAAGAAAACGGATTGACTTTCTCCCTGCGCAAATCAGGAAAAGAGATTGCATCACAGAAGACAGAGCCACATGGAAACACAGCAAAGTTCCTTCTCTCCGTGGGGAGGACAGAAGAGGATGCAGGGAGCTACATTTGTCAGTGTCAGCACAGAAAAAATCCTTTTGTTTGGTCAGAGCCAAGTGACCCTGTGGAGCTAGTTGTGACAGGTGAGGAAGCAAGCTGGGCATTTTTCTTTTCTTTCCCCTGCTTTCCAAACCCCTTTTTCTTATATATTATGCATAACGTCTAGTTTTATGCTTACCTAGACCAAAACAGGGGCTGTGGTGGTTCAAGTGGTTAAGACATTGAACTGCAGATTGGAAGGTCGGTAGTTCAGCAGTTCGAGACCCGAGTGCCGCATGACGGAGTGAGCTCCCGTCTCTGGCCCCAGCTCCTGCCAACCTAGCAGTTCGAAAGCAAGAAATTGCAAGTAGATAAATAGGTACCACTTCGGTGGGAAGGTAACAGCGTTCCGTGCGCCTTGGCGTCTAGCCATGCCAGCCACATGACCACGGAAACATCTTTGGACAGCGCTGGCTCTTTGGCTTGGAAACGGAGATGAGCACCGCATCCCTAGAGTCAGATTCGACTGGCTATTGAGCAAGGGAAACCTTTACCTTTACCTAGACCAAAACATGGTACCTATACCCATATAGTAGAGCATGGATATGATCTTCTTATATATGATGCAGTTACTTCTGTTTTTATGCATGCCAGACCAAAACAGGGTACCTATACCTATACAGTAGAGCATGGAGGATGAAACGTTTTCGGTAAAAGTCACAAAAATTAGGATCAGGGGAAAAATGATTACATAGGAGATTAGAAGGAAATGCCAGGAGCCCTGGTGATTCTTGGAAGTGTGTGATAATTTCTTTGCTGTATTTAATGACTGCCAGAAGAAAAGTCAACAAAGATCCATGGTGGTTTCACTTACACATATTCCCCTGCAGGGTGGGATCGTACTATAGTGTGTGTGTTTGTATGTGAAGGGTATCTAAAGTACTGGAAGAGGATGCACGGGGGGGGGGGGGGGGAAGGTGTAGCCGGGGGGGGGGGGGGGGGTCCAGAGGATGGTGAGATCATGTATGCAACACTGTCTGCCTGACCATGCATGGGAAACGTGTTCAGTCTCCTTTCTTCTGTATTGATGACCAAAGCTACGGATATCACCAGGGCCGGAGAAGGAAAACTAAATCATTCAACTCATATAAATTGTGAAAATAGCTTACTATGTGTAATTTATTTTGCTTTTGCCAGCAATGATGGGAGAGGGGGGTAGTTAGAACACGAAAGTCTTTGCCACTGGAAATTTGGTTTTGTCCCTCCTTGGGTTTCTGAGACAGCATTATTCACCACACTCAACGTGTCCTCAGCCGTGAGGAGTAGAAATCTGTTATGTCATCACTTGATATTCAGGACACTGAATTCTGTGGGTTATACTACTTTGCCTGTGAAAAGAGCGAAGTAGTACTTTCGAGAATGTTTTTTGTGGTTAATTGCAGCAGGAGCTGGGGGGGGTTGTTCTGGTGATTTGTGTTTTATTGATGCTTGTACACTTTGTTACTAGAGTGTTCTGAGTGAAGGTTTGGTTTTTTTAAAGCTGCCTTAGGCAGTAAAGGATGGGAAGGTGAGGAGGGCAGGGGTCAGTTGTAACCAGCAGCACAGACCCAGTACCTGGGGTGGTTTTTCCCAAGAGAGAAACACCCCAAAACAACCTCTGAACCTCCACAAGCAGTGCCCTCAGAGCCAGGCTTGGCTGAAACAGTGGCTTTTGCTGGGAGGCTAAGAGAACCACATTTTAACTGGGAAATCTTAGGCCAAGTGCCAGGCCAGCTGCGTGGTCAGACATCCTCCATGCGACCCCCTCCCCCCCACACACACACTCTTCTCTCCTGTCAGCTCAGTCCCAAAAGGACTAAGAATGGGCAAATCTCTGCCCTTGCCTCAGGCATCTTCTACTGACCAAATGGCTAGTCTTTTTTCTGTCAAGTGTACAGGCAGGCAAGCAGGGACAAAGAGTCACTGGTCACTCTTGTCTCCGTCATGAATGGAATATGTTGTATGTTTTTCTGTCCCAAATCCTTTCACACCCTGGAACTCAGAAAACACCTCTTGGTAATCTTTACATTTCCACACCTATCTGTTTGTCTGAGATATCTGCATTTCTCTCACCTATGCCAGACCCATCGAGGTAAACATTGCTGTAGAATGGTAATCCACTCAGTTTCATCCTGCCAAACATTAAGGAAGGATTTTCTCCTCTGATACCAGGGAAACAGCAGATTGCCCTGTTATTCCACAATGGGAAACCCATCAATACATTGTGAAACTAGCTACCACACTTTAACATACCTTCAGGAGACATTTTGGGGTATAACTATACCCAGTCTTACACATGCCCAGTGTGACTTTAGCTGGGCGCGCACAAAGCTAACACCCTGCCCTGAGCACAACTCAGGTCCTCTGTAGTCTCACTGGTCGGTCCACGCAACTCCTCTCATCTTACCTTGGATTCCTTCATCTCTTCAGGATTGGTATAGTATTACCCTGACATTCCCCAACCCCCTCTATTTGTCTGCTAACCACTTTCTATATCTTCTTGTATGCTTGCAGTCTCTGATCTGAATGTAAATATCTAGATTATTATTATTAGATAAATAAAACCCATTTCTGTTACAATTTGGAATGGGCATTGCTTTAGTCTAAAGGGTCTCCGTAAAAACCAATAGCAGATTCATGCTATACCCCAGCCTCTTTAGGGCTGCCAAGTCCCCCCGGGGGTGCGGAAACCCCCGCCCCAGAGGCCCATTCCTCGCCGCCGGCAGATTGGGCCCCAGGGGGAACCCCACCCCGACGTGCGCGTCACCAGGAAGTGACGATAGGACGCCAAGCACGCTGGGGGCGGGCCCACGACCATCGGAGGGAAAATTCTATGGTTTTCCCTCTGATGGTCGTGGCCCCGCCCCCAGTGTGCCTGGTGTCCTAACATCACTTCCAGGTGATGTGCGTGTGGTGCGCGCGCTCCTGTCGCCGCCCGGGAATCCCCCGCTGCGGCGACTGCAACGACTTTGCAACCCTAAGCCTCTTGCTAGTTCTGCCTCTGTAGCTAATTCCCCAATCAAAGCAAAGGCAAGATATTTATTTAATAAAGCTGTCTTGGGGTAACACAGTGTGCTCCACTGCCAGGGCTGACACCCACTGCCATTGGGCCAGCCCACACCACAGGGAGGGAGGAAGACGTGGGAGGACACCACATGTCATCCGCTGATGAGTGACTGGCCCGCACCATCTTCATTCCCTGCAGCACGGGTGGGGGGGGCCAGTGGGGCCCACCTATCCTATTATGGATGGTGGACGCAGGCTCCCTTCAGCTATCTGGCCACGTGGGGCCAGAGGCACTTCCTGAGGGCTGGGGGAGGGTTGGGGGGGGCTGCTGGCATCACCTCGAGTCTGCCACTTTTGGCAATTGCCTAGGGCTGCCTAGTAGACAGGCTGCCCCTGGTTCGTTTGACTAAATATTGGCATAGATGTCCATCCAGGTAGAAGATAGATTCCTGCACCAAGAACATTTTATTCTTCGGAAGCAAACGAGCCAAAGTGACTCTCTGCTCTCTTTCTTTTCCAGTCACCTCATCGACAGAGATCGTCGTCCGTCTTGGAGCCGCTGGCTTGGTCTTGCTGGCCTTGGGGCTGATTGTGGCTGAGGCAGCCTACAGCTGGAGGAAGGGGGAGCTCTAAGCTGCCCTGACTGAGCCCACACCATCACCCAACATCCTGCCCGCCTCCAAGGCAGATGCAAATGAAGTCTCTCCCTCTTCATTCCTCCCAGCCCACGCTGGCATTCCATGGTAGCATCAAAGAGAAGCGGCCTTGTTCTGGGCAGGCTGGCTACCAAAAATCTTCCCTTTTGCCACACATGGAAGGATCTCCAGCTGGCCAAAGTCTTCCCAGCTCTTCCCGTTGGCCAGACTGCCTTCTCCTTAAACCTGATGTTGCCTCTAATCTCATCCTGGCCTTCATCTGGTCGTGGACCGAATGTGAGTGTGCCAGACCCAGTCTTGCCGCAACCCCTGTGAGGAGCCGATCCTGCAAAAAGATATTTGGACTTTTTTGGACAAATGTCACCTGTCACCTGGGATGTGCTGGCTCTCTCCCAGACACCATAGAATCAAATTGTTATGACATCAGTATCAAATTTAAATGACAGTTAACCACCACAGATACTAATGAAGACCACCATGCAACTCCCCGTTGGCTGCTTGTTTGTCTGCCGTAACCATCAAGCTTTCTTTTCCCTCGGCCATGC
>NW_015205897.1:0-4928 GCF_001447785.1 Gekko japonicus | reverse complement strand
TTTTTTTGCATTTCGCTGTGTATTTTTGTTCAAAAATCCACAGCTTTCTCACACGTCCACCACATATGATAAAATGAGCCTTCATGTTTTTTACATTTCCAACATTTACTAGACATATTTTGGTTCACGTTTGCTATCTTTTTAGGCGTCATATACCACCTGTACATCATTTTATAACAATTCTCTTTAACATTAGTACAAGTCGATATCTTAATAGAATTTTTCCACAAATACTCCCAAGAGTCCATAGTCACCTCCTTATTCATATTAACGGCCCATTTAAGCATTTGTTCTTTTACAGTCTCATCTTCTGTATACCATTTTAACAAAATTTTATACATGTTAGAAATCATTTTTTTCCCTCCACTCTCGCATACAAATTCAATTTCATTTTTCTCCTCTCTAAAATCATACTTTTTCTTGTCTGCTTTAAATACATCACAAATCTGCATAAAACTCAACCAAACATATTTATAATGTATCTCATCTTGTTTTTTCATTACCCATTCTGTTCCCTCTTTTTTATTAAGTATAAGGCAACCATTCTTCGCCTCTCTGTCTAGAATATGGTGTCAATATTTCCGCTGGTACAATCCAAAGTGGTGTTCCTTCATTAAAAAATCTTTTATATCTCATCCACATTGCAAACAGTGCATTTCTCACAAGGTGATGCTTTAAAAAGCTGTCCATTTTAGTCTTTTCATACCATAGATAGGCATGCCATCCAAACCTGCAATCATGTCCTTCCAATACTAGCAGTTTTTTGTTGTCTAATCTCACCCACTGTTCAGTCCATGTTAGACAAACTGCTTCATAGTATAGTCTCAGGTTTGGTAACTGCAAACCTCCTCTCTCTTTAGCATCACATAAAATTTTCATTTTGATTCTGGGCTTTCTGCCTGCCCAAACAAATTTTGAGATCTCTTTCTGCCATCTATTCAAAATGTCTATCTTATTCAGCATTGGAATGGTTTGAAATAGAAACATCAATCGTGGTAAAACATTCATTTTAACCACTGAAATTCTTCCCATTAGAGATAAATTCATATTGTCCCATTTCTTGAAATCTTGGGATAACTTACTCCAAAGCTTCTCATAGTTATTCTTATACAGATCGATGTTCTTCATTGTTAACTCAATTCCCAAATATTTAGTCTTCTTTACAACCTCACATTGTACCAGTTCCTGCAGTTCCCTTTGCTTATTTTTAGTCATATTTTTACATAACAATTTGGTTTTATTCTTATTCACATAAAACCCTGCCAATTCTCCAAAGTCAGTTATTTTTTGAAATAACAACGGTAGTTTCTCATTTGGATTTTCCACTATAAACATCACATCATCGGCAAACACCCTATATTTATATATGTAGCCTTTATGATTAAGTCCTTTTATCTCTCCATCTGCCTGTACTTTCTGCAATAAAACTTCCAACACCCAAATAAACAGCAGAGGAGAGAGTGGGCAGCCTTGTCTCGTCCCTTTTTGTACTTTGAGGTGATCCGTCAACTCTTTGTTTACATTCAGTTTCGCTCTTTGGTCAGAATAGATCGCCTCAATCACATTCCTAAAAGGTTGCCCTACTTCCATTTTATCCAACATTTGAAACATAAAGTCCCAATTTAAATTGTCAAATGCTTTTTCCGCGTCCACAAATAAAAATGCCACTTCTTTCTCCGGGTGTTTTTCATAATATTCAATCGCATCCATTACCGTTCTTAAGTTGTCTCTAATTTGCCTTTTTGGTAAAAACCAGCTTGTTCCTCTGAAATCACAACCTGTAAATAGTTTTTCACCCTTTCTGCAACGACTTTAGCAAATATTTTATAGTCATTGTTCAAAAGCGAAATCGGTCTGTAATTCTTCACATTAGTTAGGCCTTGTCCTTCCTTCGGTAATAATGATATAATTGCTTCTTTCCAAGTGTCGGGTACTGTCTTACTTTCTCTTATCTCGTTTGTTAAAGTTTCTAGGACCGGGACCAGTTCTTCTTTTAATTTTTTATAAAACTTTGCAGTAAATCCGTCCGGTCCGGGCGCTTTCCCCAACTTTGTTTCATCTATTGCTTTGACCAATTCTTCCTTCTGAAATCGACCATTCAATAATTCTTTGTATTCGCCTTGCACCTTTGGCAGTGGTGTATTGTCCAAATAGTTCTTAATTTTTCCCAGATCAGATTTTTTACCTTGGAACAATTTTGCATAATACTTGAAGAAACTTCTCTTTATTCCATTAGGGTCGACAAATTCTTTTCCTTCTTCCACTATCTTATAAATCACTCTTCTTTCTCTCCTATTTTTCAATTGCCAAGCAAGAAACTTACCCGGCTTGTTGGCCCCTTCAAAAGATTTTTGTTGAAGTCTTTTTAAATTCCAATACATTTCTTGATTCAATGTTACATTCAATTGTTCCCTCAATAATTGCAATTCTTTTATAATTTTCTTTTTTCCAGGTCTTTTGTTAAGTTCGTTTTCTTTTTGTGTTATTTTTTTCCAACACTTCCGCTTGTTTCTTAAAATTTTCCCTTTTTTGCTTTACGTTCTGTGAGATGAGAATTCCTCTCATCACTGCTTTATATGCGTCCCATACCACCTGTATAGAGGTTCCTTGTTTCAAATTTTGCTGAAAAAAAGGTTTTGTTTCCTCTTTTAGTAAGTCCACAGTATTTTTCTTATCCAACAGATCTTCATTTATTCTCCATAAAAACTGTTTGTTCTTCTCTTTTGTACTCCATAATAACGGGTTATGGTCCGAGTTGCATTTTGGCAAAATCTCAATTTTATGTGTTCTCAATGCTATTTCTTCAGTCATCCATATCATGTCAATCCTGGAAAAAGAACTGTGTCTGTTGGAATAAAAGGTAAAGTCTTTTGCACTTGGGTTCCATTTTCTCCAAACATCTTCCAATTTTTCCTGTTCCACTAATTTAAAAAAGTTACTTGGCAACTTGCCATTATTCTCATCTCCCCTTATCGATTGTCTGTCCATTTTGTTATTGACCGTACCATTAAAATCTCCAGCCAATATTATCTGCTCATAACTCTGTTGTTGTAGTTGTTCTGTCAAGTCCTTAAAAATTTTTTCCTTTGCACCATTTGGTGCATATATATTCACAATCAAAGTCTTCTTTTGCTGCATTACAACTTCCACTCCCAAATATCTTCCTTCAGAGTCTGTAAAGATTTCTTTTGGTTGCAATTCTTTCTTTGCATAAATAACTACTCCTTTCTTTTTATTTATGGCCAGAGAGTAAAATTCTTCCCCGATTGCTTTATTCATTAAAAATTTTGCGTCCTGTTTCTTAATATGAGTTTCTTGCAAACAAATCAAATTGCATTTTTGTTTTTGTATCCAATGTTTAACTCTATTCCTCTTATTAGATGAATTTAGTCCATTTACATTCCATAATAACAATTTGTACTCCATTGTGCTATATTTATAAATATCCAAAAACGTCTATATTGTCTGCTTTAAATCTATAGAAGTCTTCCACTGATTTGATAACCTGTCTTCCACCTTTGTAGTTGAAGGATAATCCTTGTGGTATTTCCCACCTAACTCTGATGTTCAGTGCCTTCAGTTTGTCTGCCAGCGGTTTGTATTTCCTTCTATCTTGAAGAATTGTTCTTGGGAGTTCTCTCATTACCATTATTTTCTTTCCTTCTATTTCAAATGGGTGGGTAAATTGCTTCTTGGATATCTTCTGTCGTTTTTCTAGTTAAAAGTTGCACAATCACATCTCTAGGTAAATTCCTCTTCTCTGCTATTCTCGAGTTCACTCTGTATATCAAATCAAATTCATAGTCCATATCTCCGTCATCTTCCTCTAGATATTCAGTTAGCGCCTTCCTCATTACCTCTCTGATGTTTTCATCCATTTTTTCTTCTATTCCTCTGAATCTTAAGTGGTTTTGCATCCGTCTGTACTCCATCATTGCTTCTGATCTTCTGATCTGCTGTGTCATTGAGTCATATTTCTTGTCTGTTTGTTGTATCTTCTCCTCCATCTCCGTTGATTTGGTCGCCATGCCTTGAACTTCCTTCTTCAATTCTTCCACTTCTTGTTTGACCAAAGCTATTTCAGATGTCACCAACTCTCTTATTGCGGCCACATTCTTCTCTTGCACTTCCTCCAGTTGTTCTAAGTGTGTCTACATTTGCTTTTCCATTTGCTTCTCCATTTGCTTTTCAATTTTTTCCCCGTTGCCTGGATCACCTCTGTCATCCTCTTCTCCATCGCTTCGATTGCAGCGTGCCACTCCTTCTTCTCTTTAGTTGCCATCCTTGGGCTTGATATTGAAGCTGCTCTTGGTCGTGATGGTAAAGCTGCTGATGCTGTTGAACCTGCTCTTGCTCTTCTAGTCTCCATTTTGAAACTTGTTCTCTTAACTCAAAATCGTGATTTAATTATATTGTTTAGGTCCTTATATGCACTTGAGCAAATCACCGTCTTTTCACCTTTTTTCCGCCTAGTTTAAAGTTATTAAAAATCAGTTTAAATTTAAGTCCTCCTCAAACTGTCGGGCGCAACTTCTCTATGGTTTTTTGGATAGAGTAGGCCGTTTCCTGCTTCCCCGGATCCCGTCTGTGCGCTTCTCCACACTTCCGGTACTCCGCTTTTCTTCATCTGATCTTCTTCAAGTCTACCGAATCCCCTCTAGGAATTTCACTTGGTAATCCTGCTTCCTTTCTATGTAACACCGGCCAGTCTCCTCCCGCAATAGTTTTCGTCAGTTTCAATTCATACAGTGCGCTTATCTTTAACTCGCCGCAGGAATGTTCAACAAAGTTACTTTTTTCCACTTTCTTCGAAAACCAATCACCGGGATTAGCAAGTTATTATCCGCTCATCCGCTAAATTCAAATCTCGTTACAACGGAGTCCTGGTAAGCGGAACGATTTTGTTATCTGACAAGTTTATACTGGGT
>NW_015205896.1:0-6088 GCF_001447785.1 Gekko japonicus | reverse complement strand
AGTTCTACGTCTGAGTAAGAAGGTATGAGGCCATTTTATGACCTGGGCTGAGTTGGAAGAAAGCTTGTCTTGCGGCTGCATTAACTTGTTTCTCTAGTAATAATGTCCAGCATAACCCCAAGGCTCTTAACCGAGTCAGAAAGCATCAGCTGAACTCCATCGAAAGTGGGGAGAACAACGTCCTTCAAGGCCTCCACCCGGATGACCTGCATGACCTCTGTCTTTTCAGGGTTTAGTTTTAATTTGTTGCCTTTTAGCCAGTGAACCACTATGACCAGGAAATGTATCCCTGATGGGTTTTGCCATTCACCAACTTCTTGTGAAAGTCAGTTTGGTGTAGTGGTTAGGAATGTGGACTCTAATCTGGGAGAACCGGGTTTGATTTCCCCAGCACCTTACAATCTCCTTCCCCTTCCCCTCCTCACAATAGACACCCTGTGAGATAGCTGAGGCTGAGAGAGCTCTCACGAGGGCTGCCCTTGAGAGAACAACTCTGAAAGAACTTGTGACTGACTCATGGTCATGCCAGCAACTACATGTGAAGGAGTGGAAAATCAAACCCGGTTCTCGCTCCTAACCACGACATCAGACTGGTTCTCCAGAGATCAGTTCCTCTGGAGAACATGACCACTTTGGAAGGCGGACTCTATGGCATTATACTCCACTGAAGTCCCTCCCATCCCCAAACCCGCCCTCCTCACGGTCTACCCCCAAAATCTCCAGGGATTTCCCAACCGGGCAACCTTAATTGCAGCAGCAAGAAAACTCAGGTCCACACATTTTTTTTAGCCTGATGGCAGAAACAGTAGAAAGGACCAACAGAAACCTCCATGTAGGCTAGATGCAACTGTGATAGCTAAATAGAATTTCCATGTCCAGGAGTGATATTCCAGAGTGTACCAGTTGCTAGGGTAACTACAGAAGGAGGTGCTGGAGCATTCTAGACTAGAAGAATCATGGCTCTTGTTATGTATTGTGTTTGAGTCATCCCTGATTGAATCACCCCAGAGACTGGCTGAGCTTGGAGCACAAGAACAATAGCCTGCCAGGATTCTGAAAGCAACTAATCTAGTAGTAATGTTATGTAAATAGCCTATCACTGGGAGTGGCGTGTGTTTGGGTGTGGCAATGGCATGCTATTTAACAGAGCTGAGGCTCTGGCGTCGTCTTGCTCTTGCTGAAATCACAAATAAAGTTGAGCTGATCACTAGACTTGGAGTCTGCTCATCCACGGAACCCACAATTTAACACCTGTTAGCTGAATTGCTTTATTTACAGCAATTGGCAATTTATAAATGGGTCCTTGCCAACGATACCAAGGTCCTGTTCTCACCAAGGGTTACCAGAGAAGGATTTGAGGCTGTTGTTCTTAAAATAAATGTCTAGTGAAGTATATTGCCAAAGAGGGCAAACTTACATTTATTCAAGGCGATCCGGTTCACATTCACGTTGCAGTCGAAAGAAGAGAAAGAGCCAATACTTCATTGGTGTATTGGTGTTTGCTGATGACCTATTATTTATAGTGGAAAACCCTACTAGAACCATTCCTTTATTAATGGAAGAAATTACAGCATATGGTGTAGTAGCTGGGCTTAAGATCAATTTGAAAAAGACTAAACTCTTAACAAAGAACTGTCAACCAAATATAATACATAAAATTCAAAGAGTAACATCAATGGAAGTAGTGAAAAAAGTAAAATATTTAGGAATTAATGTATCCAATAAAGCAAGCTCTTTAGTTGAAGATAATTATGATAAACTACTCGAAGAAATAAGAAATGATTTGTTGAGATGGAAAGATATACCACTGTCAATGATGGGTAAAATAGCGACGTTAAAGATGAATATACTCCCTAGATTCCTATTTCTAGCCCAAAACATCCCTGTGTTAAAAAACTTGAAATTTCTAACGGAATTAGACAAATTGACGAGAAAGTTTATTTGGCATCCTAAAAAAGCTAGAATAAAGTGGAAGGTGTTACAAGATAGAAAAGAAAGAGGGGGAGAAAAGAAAGAGGGGGAATGAATGTACCGAATTGGGAATTATACTATCAGGCGGCGGTGCTAGTGTGAATTAAGGAATGGATAACCTTGGAAGATAGTAGAACATTGTCATTAGAAGGTCTTGACCTATATATGGGGTGGCATTCTTACATCTGGTATGACAAGGACAAAGTGCATTCTATATTTAACCACCATGTATTAAGAAGAGCTTTAAACAAGGTCTGGAATGAGATAAAAGAAAAATTTTATAGGAAAACTGCTAGATGGGTAGCACCGTTGGAGGCCTTTGTAATGCCATCACTTCTGGTAAAAGAGAACATGGCCAGTTATAATACATTATTGGAAAAGAACAACATATTAAAAACAGAAGAGAAACTAAGAAAGGAACATCAAATCATACTAACATGGTGGGAGCGCGCTCTTTTACAAGATAGATATGGTAGAGATAAAATAAGGTTTTTTGAAGATACAAATAATCAGCTGGATAAAATATGGCTGTCATCCAGTGATAAATTAATCCAAAAATTATACAGGTTTTTGTTAGAAGACTATGAGCTGGATGAAAATGTTAAATCAGTCATGATATCATGGATGCAAGATATGGGTAAACAGGTAGAAGATGATCAATGGGACTCTATATGGCATTCGATCAAGTTTATGAGAGCTATTGCGTATAAAGAAAACATCGATAAAATGTATCACAGCTGGTACTGGTCCCCAGATAAAATTGCAAAATGTTATCCCCAAGCATCCAACAGATGTTGGAAATGTAAAAAAAATGTGGGGACGTTTTATCATATGTGATGGAAATGTTGTAAAATACGTAAGTTCTGGAAAATGGTGCAAAAAATCATCTGTGAAATATTGAATATAGAGATTGAATTTTCGCCTGAAATATACTTATTGAATATAATCCCGAGAGGGTATTAAAAACATGACAATTATTTGATAGCATATATAGTAACTGCAGCCCGCATCTTAGTGGCAAGAAATTGGAAGACAAATAAAGTACCCACAAAAGAGGAATTTAAAATTAAATTTATGGAATTAGCGCAAATGGATAATTTGAGTTTAATACTACAAAATAAAGACCAAAAATGTCAAGAACAGAGGTGGTTGAGGGTATATGAATGGTTAGATCGTCAAATGGTTTGATAAGGATATATAATGTTTTTTATAATGTATTAAGACGAAAATATGAACTGTCAACTCTAAAGATTTGTGTAATCTAATAAGATGAAGTATGAAATGTTATGAAAAACTTTGCATAAATAAAAGTCTTTAAAAAAAAAAGAAAGAAGAGAAAGAGATACACACTCCTACATCTCTCCCCCCCCCACCAAGCACAGAGGAGGAGGAGGGATTGTATACCCCGCCCTTCAGTACCCAAAGGATTTTCAGAGCGGCTTACAAACTCCTTTCGCTTCCCCTCCCCACAACAGACACAACAAACAAATACCTTTATTGGCATAAAACCCACAACAGACACCCTGTGAGGTAGGCGGGGCTGAGAGAGCTCTTGACAGAAACGGCTCTTTCGAGGACAGCTCTGTCAGAACTATGGCTTACCCAAGGTCATCCAGCAGCTGCATGTGGAGGAGGAGTGGGGAATCAACCCCAGTTCTCCCAGATAAGAGCCCCATGCTTTTAACCACTACACCAAACTGAGGGCATTACCTCTACAGGAGGGACCTACATAGATATGTGTCTGTCTCCATAGAAGGCCATGTGCAGAGAGTGAAAGGAGAAAGGAACAGAGAGGAGTGATCAGAGGGAAGCTCCCAAATCAGATACTCACAAAGACTTATTTACATTTTTTTTGTTTTTTAAAGCACCTATTTGCTTAAAAATCACTCAGAGTTAAGTGTTTAGCAGTAAAAACGGTAACAACAATAATCATAACAATTCCACAGTCACAATTTAAATACAACCAAATTGACTGAGTCCCTCCAAAACTAACTGCCATAGGAACTGAGCATTTTAATGTTCTATAAACACAAGGATAGCCACACTTCCTGCTAGAAGAGTTGGTTTTTATACCCCGCTCTTCTACCCAAAGGAACTTTGGAGTGACTTACCGTCACCTTCCCCCTTCCTCTCCTCACGATAGTTACCCTGTGAGGTAGGTGGGGCTGAAGAGAGTTCTGAGAGAGCTTTGACTGACCCAAGGTCACCCAGCAGGCTTCCTGGGGAGGAGTGGAGAATCCACCCCGGTTCTCCAGGTCAGAGTCTGCCGCTCTTAACGACAACACCAAGCTGGCTCACTAAGAAGGCCCTTCTTTATACCACAAGAGATTTCATTTCCAAGACAGAGAGACAAAGGGAGGAAGGGAGGGAGGGAGGGAGGCGTCTCCCGATGACTTCCAAGCTGTCCTGTCCCTCTCTTGCCATGGGCTGACACTTTGCTCTGGCTCTCTGCTGACATCACTATGAGCTCATAGTGTGCAGCATTGTGACTTGGAAGGCCCACCTCTTGGATGAGGGAAGTCGCAAGTCTGCAACTTTGCTCGGCTTAGTACCAGCAGCTGTTCATGTCAAGCTTTGTTAGTGCGAGAATCAGAGGTCGATTGGGGGGGGAATCGCGGGGGATCGCAGTTCCCCCGGGTGAGGTGCGGGGCACATGACGAAGCCCCACTCCCTTCTTCCGCCCCCTCCTCGCTTCCAGCCTCAACCTGTTGCAGAAGGAGGAAGAAGCAGGAGGGTAAGTTGTCGTCCTCCCCCTCTGCCTGACCGAGGCCACTCCACATGGCCTCTGCAAGGACTCCCAGCCCCATCCTGGAGCTTCCCCGAGGTAGCTGTGTTAGTCTGTTGCTGCAAAATAGTCCAAGAGTTCAAATAGCACCTTTAAGACTAACAAATAGCACCTTTAAGACTAACCTTTAAGACTAAGACTAACTGAGTGGTGGGTGTATCCTTATGACACACTTCCGGTGATGTCAGGGGGTGTGGCATATGCTAATGAGTTATGCTAATGAGTTCCCCTAGCTCTTTTTCTACGAAATGACCCCTGGCGAGAATCGAAGAAGGACGGGGATAGAAAGGGAGCTGCTACAAGGTAAGATGAGTTGTATGTGGAACAGATAAAGGAACAAAATAGGATTACATTATTTTTATGATTTGCTTATACACATCATCTGTAGCATACATGGCACATTTTATTTCTATTTGTTTAGTACTTTCTCATTTCTTGCTTGCTCATACACCATTCTTCCCTCCTCTGTTTTATCTCACAACACCCCTGTGAGGTAGGTTGGAGGTCAGACCTGAAAAATAATAGAGCCAAGGCCGATGGGTCAATTAGGAAAAAATACGTTTTATTTAGCAGTTAAATTCCCAAAAATTCCCTATGCGTTTCACCAACAGGCTGTGTCAGGGGAATCTGTTCATCTTGTGGTAGTTCTTCAAAAAGAGTAAAAGGTTCGCAGGGGATTGTAACTGGAAGAACTTCACTATAACTTGGAATCCAGAATGATGTACCGTATTTTTTGGACCATAAGACACACTTTTTCTTCCAAAAAAAGTGAGGGGGAAAGTGTGTGCGTCTTATGGACCGAATACTGAGCCCCAGGGTTCAGAATATTTTTTCCCTGTTTTCCTCCTCTAAAAACTAGGTGCGTCTTATGGTCAGGTGCGTCTTATGGTCCGAAAAATATGGTAATCTCTCCCGTTCTTTACCTGATGGCAGACACAGTAGAGAGCACAGTGTTCCCTCTAAGCTGAGTGAGTGTGAGCTAGCCTAGTTTCTTAGCCTCCGGCTCACACATTTTTGCCTTAGGCAATAAAAAACGTTAATAACAATTAATCACAACAACATAAACTTGGTAGTTTTCTGCTGCCACCAGGAATTAAAAATTCCAAATCTCTCTCTGGGTCTGGGCACTTCAGAGGACTACACACAATGTGCTTGACGTAACTTGTGAGGTCACCTATGCTTAGATATACCAGCCTCCAGGTGGGACCTGGGGATCCCCTGGAATTATGGCTCATCTCCAGACTACAAAGATCAGTTCCCCTGGGGAAAAAATGGCTGCTTTGGAGGGTATATATGGTATAGTACTCCACTGAGATCCCTGTCCTCCCCGGG
>NW_015205895.1:0-5499 GCF_001447785.1 Gekko japonicus | reverse complement strand
AGAGTCCCTTGTGCATAAGTGTGTTAATGCTGTGCACCTAGTTATTTCAGAGGATGGAAATACACGTTGCATGGAAGTTTTGGAGTGAGCGATGCTGAGACTCTGCTGGAAGTTTCAAGGTCTTCGTCTCACCTCAGCGGTTGCAGCCCAGCCAGAGGAGCAAGAATCTGAGGGGAGTGAGGAGGGAGCTGGGGCAGAGGGGGAGTAGTCTGTTTGTTTGTCCTTTTTATTGTTATTATCCTGTTACGTTTGCAGTGTTTGCTTTTTTGTAAATAGTTGAGTTGTATAATTGTTCAAAGTTTTCAAATGTTGTATATAAAGTTATATTTTCACAAAACAGTCATTGTTATGCCTGGATTACCTCCCCTACTCAAAACAGGGGACACCCAAACTGACAGAGAGATAGGGAGGGTCTTGGGGTGTGTGTGACTAGATTTACTTGGAAGCATTCAACAGGCAACGGTTTGCACAGGAAAATATCGGCATCATGCTTGTTAGAGTGATTGTCTCTGCCAGAATGAAAGAGCCCTTATACAAAAATACATTTTTTTTTGTTTAAACCTAAGGCACGGTTCTAGTTTCTAACAGTTCCACAATATCTGGAAACAGCAAATGGGTGGGGGCGAGGCAACAGGGGCAGGGTCTGGCTTCCTAATTTAACCGGGATGTCAAGAAAGGGAACTTCCTGGGTTCCAGAGAGAACATTTGTATGGGGGAGGGAAGCAACAACACCAAGAAGGCAGTTGCCAAACTGGGTTGAAATAGCTACTGCTGATTCAAGCAGTCTTTTGAGGGAGCAGCACTTTCAGAAGGGCAGCTAGCTACTTAAGGCAGTCATAGGAGCACAACATGGGTCTTCTCTCAAGTATCTGCAAAGCAGCCATGGAGGTCATTCCTTCATGCTGGACACAGTTGGGGCTAAAACAGGCAGCTTAACAGACAGCAGCTCTGAGGGCAGAGGCAAGCTTGATCAAGCAAGCCGACAAACACTTGTAGAATACTTAACATGGGCAAAAAGAAAAAAACAACTGGAAGGGTCTAACACTGATTTGTGTACACAAAAATACTTACATGTGTGAAGATAAACTTAAATACATGTAATACTTAAAATGAAAAACTAAAACTGTTTAAAGTCAACTAACGACAATTGCACAGTGGGAAGGTTATGCCGAGCACTGCTCCCATGTGGCTGCCACCGGTTTCCTTGGGGTTTGCACAGAGAGCCACGCCAGCCCTGTCAAAAGGACCAGAAGCTGCACAATACCAGCATAGCTTGACGGACTGTGCATTTCATCAACACAACTTGCCTCTCCAAATTTCAGGGTGTGCACTGGCTTAAACCAAGATATGGAGCGTTGCCTATTAAAATGTATTATGGAAAGGCCACCCTTTGAAAGGCTTACGTGACTTAATGGGTTAAGTTAAGTATGAGAACACACTCATTCAACTGGTTCCCCTGGGCCCATCAAAAGTGTCCAACTGGCCTTGGTTCCTCTCACTCTGATGAGCACGTCCTAACCACGCCTCACTCTGTGTAGCGTGTGCAGGCACTGGGGCTAATGAACAGCAGCATTTATGCTCCCTATGACACATCACACCCGTCTTACAACAGAATCACTCAGGAGGCGCTGAAGAGGTTGACCCCAGAAACTGGAATTCTTACCATCAGAGGCCTGCCCCCATCTGAAACATTCAATGGATGCAAAAGAGATTTGCCTCTGAGGCTAACAGGATTTTTTAGGTTTGTTTGTTTTGTTTTATCAAAACTCACCACTCTTAAGGACTTAGTGCTTGATTTCAAGTGTTGACAGCGACTTCGGAACCTATAACTTTTTTAATAGTAAACAATCTTGAAAACAGTATTGAAAACAGATCAGCCAATATCATAATGCCCCCATATAAATCAATGGTGCGACCTCATTTGGAATACTGTGTGCAGTTCTGGTCACCACACCTCAAAAAGGATATTATAGCTTGGAAAAAGTGCAGAAAAGGGCAACTCGAATGATAAAAGGGTTGGAACACTTTCCCTATGAGGAAAGGTTAAAGCACTTAGGGCTCTTTAGGTTGGAGAAACGACGACTGAGGGGTGACATGATTGAGGTTTATAAGATTATGCATGGGATAGAGTAGGTAGAGAAAGAAGTACTTTTCTCCCTTTCTCACAGTACAAGAACTCGTGGGCACTAAATGAAATTGCTGAGCGGTCGGGTTAGAACGGATAAAAGGAAGTACTTCTTCACCCAAAGAGTGATTAACACATGGAATTCACTGCCACAGGAAGTGGTGGCGGCTACAAGCATGGACGGCTTCAAAAGGGAATTAGATAAGCATATGAAGCAGAGGTCCATCAGTGGCTATTAGCCACAAGGTATAGATAGGGGCTCTGGGGCAAGTGATGCTCTGTGTTCTTGGTGCTTGGGGGGGTCAACAGTGGGAGGGCTTCTAATGTCCTGGCCCCACTGGTGGACCTCCTGATGGCACTAGTATTTCTGGCCACTGTGTGATAACTAGCTTCCAGCAGTGCCTCACACCGCCTGGTGGAGTGCCTGATCATCTCTTCCCCAATTTTCTGCACCGCCGAAACCTGCTTTGTCCTCGATTTTATGAAGGCCAGGCGGGATTTTGGTGATAGTTCTGAGAGGATCACTCCTGGTGGAAACTCTGTGGTTGGGAGGAAAAAAAGGGAAAGATATGCTGGGGAGTGGTTGACATGCAGCAGCCATAGTCTCCATTCACCACCTTCTCGTGCCCTGCTATGCCACACCACCTGTGGGTCAAGGGTTCAGGCTTACCTGTTGGGTTTCTAGTGGCTGGACTCTCACATGCCTGGGTGGATGTTGATGTGCCTGTGGTTCACAGGTGAGAATAGGAGTGTTACACAAAATACACTAATAGTTTCTTGACTCATTATATCTTGTAGAAGTGCACAGCAAAATTGATGCAAATGTGCCAGTAAACTCTCAGGGGGAAGTGGCAGGGTGAAATCTTTGGGTGGTGGAGGGGGTTGTTTATGCAAAGCATTATGGACAGAAATAAACCATAGCGCTAGTCATCCCCTGAGAGCTGTTCTCACCATACCCACCTTCCTGTTGTGGGAAATCTTCCATATTTCAATCACTATCGTCTTCGGCCCCTTCCTCTGCCTGTGTCAGGGGGATGTCTCCTTCTGGAATGAAGAGAAAATGCAGCCTGATGTCAATTGACCAGGTTCAGTGAACTGCACGCCATGCTACAGAAGAATCACAGGTATTAGAGGCAACTACACAGCCATTCCTGAGATACAGGTGGCTGGAGCAATAGGGAGGATGAGTAGTCAAATCCTGGACATGTCAGGATGACTGTCATGGCAATATTTCTGAGGGGTATCACAGCATATTGTCAGGTTGAGGTATTTTAAAATTTCCACAGGCCTGAATGTACTTTTTGAAATGGAGAATAGCTACGTGTTCTGGTTGCCAAAATGCCCCTATCGTAGTATTATGAGAACAATCCAGATTACTGACAATAGGGAGAGATTACCTCAGTCACCAGAGGGCCGAGGCTGGAGAGTGTGGGGTGGGCTGCTTTGTGACTTGGCGGTGGATCCCTCCCACAATTGTATATGGACCCAGATATATAGTCGCCACACGTGCTGCTTGCTCCCGGTGGTGTCTCTGGTCCATCCTGTACTGCCTGCTGGTTGAGGGGAAAGAGATCCAGGGTGGCTTCCCGGGAGGGAGGGATGCTCTGCTGGCTTGTACTGGGCACTGCCCTCTCCTGAAAGCTGTGTGACAGCCTCCTCCCTGTCACACTGGCTCTCGCATGGAAGATCCGGCTGAGCTCCTCATGATAGGGGCAGGTCTGCTGTGAGGCACCTGATTTTTCATTGTTGGCCACCACCTTCTTGAATTTTAGGCGAAGGCTCTTGGTTTTGGTGTGGCATTCCTCCACACTACGCTTAAAATTCTTGGCAGCCAAACCCTTTGAAATGTTTCTGAAAATATCTACTGGAACATTTGAGTTCTTCCTGGACTTTACTGTCCCCCCAGAGAGCTAGGAACTCCAAAGTCTCCCCACGGCACCAGGAGATCCCTCTAACACCAGACATTATTGCAGAGTGTCGCTTTCCCACCAAAAGCATGCCCTGAAGTGAACATGTGAAATGAGTTCCGGCACAAGATAAATACCTGTGCTACCTAGGAGCTATTTCCACTTCAATCCAACCTCTCTAACAAAACACTTCCCTTTAAATGTTTGACCCGAAAATGGCCTCTGTGAGATCCCAAACTCATTTAAATGCTAGAACAAGTCACCGTTTAAATGCCGGTTTTATTAATGCAGGAGCAGAGCTCCGCCTATGCACATACCACCAACACTTTAAAAAAATGGCAAGTGAAAAGCGGAATCCTTGGGCTTCTGCGGCAGCTTTCCAGAGGGGAGTGGGTTGAAGCACCTGGAAGTGGCTCAACACCGCAGGAGCGATCAGACATCAAAAACTGCGGCTTGAAACCGGAGAATCAGGAAAACACCAGAGGGGGAACTGGTAACAAAATAGTCCAGTTTAAAGGGGGTTTTGAGCCGTAACGTGACGGCTGGGGACGGTGTGCAGATGTTGATGTGTGTAATGTACTGTCGCCAATGGATTTTATATGCATGCTCAATGTGTGAGCATGCATATAAAATCCATTGCTGAAGCATGATGAAAGCTGATCAAACAGCCCATCTTTTTTAGTCAATGCCAAATACTTGAGGAATCAGACACTATCTCCACCTTGACAACATGCTGTCAATGAATCTTACAGAGATACCATGAAAGGGTGAGGAGAAGGATAAGGTTGTTAGACCCGTCGGTGGAGGCAGGGTCCCCCACTGCCAGCCCTGCTCCTCAGCCACCAATCAGCAGGCCAGTGAGAGGACTTACTAGTAGAAAGAAGGTGGCCTAGGCCAAAATGCCAACAATGCACAGAAAGTGATGTCATCATACCAGTGACTTCTGGGTGACATTCTGGTATTTGGGCACAAACTCTATGGTAAAAGCTGGCTTTATCATATAGTTTTTGCCCAAATACCAGAACATCTCCTGGAAGTCACTGGCATAATAACATCACTTCCTGTGTAATGCCGGCAATGGGGACTGGGCCTTTCTCTTTCTCCTGGTAAGTCCCCCCCATCTCCTCGCAAACCTCCTCCAGTTTAATGTGTAGTCAAAGGGGACTGTTAGGCATGATATGTTAGGTATGATATGGGTCATGCAAGTAAGAGTAAGTTTCAAAAGATCTGGTCAGTGCCTCACATGCACTCTAAAACATGCTCCAGGGTCCTCTTCAGCATTCAAGCATCTAGCTGCCATATAAACATGTTCATATGGGAAATGTTTGCTTAGAAAGTTGGGGGGACAACTTCACTCCTATCACTGTAGTGAATGATATAGTGGGTAAACAAACTTTATATGTACTGCTGAGTTCAATATAGTTTTATGTTTATATGTACTTTATATGTACTGCTGAGTTCAATATA
>NW_015205894.1:0-7624 GCF_001447785.1 Gekko japonicus | reverse complement strand
GTTGCCAGGTCCGACTTGGGAAATATCTGGGTACTTTGGGGGTAGAGTCAGGAGACCTTTATGGTATGTCCTGTGATGTCACTTCCAGGCCAAAGGTCAAGTGATGTCACTGCCTGATGTCCACCGCATTCTGATGATGTCACTTCCAGCACACTGCATCAAAACCATAGTCCTTCCTGTGATGTCACTTTCAGGTCACTCCCCCAAACCCACTTCTTCCTCTGAAGTAACTTTCTTCTTTCAAAATTCAAATTTAAATACACCGACATACATCACCTTTCTTCCCTAGAAATCCATGCTTTCTTCTCTGACCCTTTCTGTGAGGTCACTTCCTCCTTCCAAATTTAAATTTCTCACCTTACATTGCTTTCTGCCCTTCAAACCTTCAGCAACTTACTCTCCTCTGTTTTATCCTCAAAAATCATCCTGCAAGATAGCAGGGCATCAGTGCCCCAGACATAGAGTTCCATCTGTGTACTTTGTGGCTAATAGCCTCTGATGGACCTCTGCTCCATATGTTTATCCAATCCCCTCTTGAAGCTGTCTGCGCTTGTAGCTGCCACCACTTCCTGCAGTAGTGAATTCCACATGTTAATGACTCTTTGGGTTCTGAAGTACTTCCTTTTCTCCGTTCTAAGCCTACTGCTCATTAGTTTCATGGAGTGCCCACAAGGTCCTGTACTGTGAGAAAGGGGGAAAAGTACTTTTTTCTGTGCCTTCTCTATCCCCAGAGGTCATTTCGGGGGGGAACGCGGGGGAACGCAGTTCCCCCGGGTGAGGTGCAGGGGGGCGGGGCACATGATGAAGCCCCGCCCCCTGCTTCCGGCCGCCCTGCTTCCAGCCCTCATTCAGCCAGGCAGAGGCAGGAGAAGAGGGAGGGTTAAGTTGCTTCCTCCCCGCCTCTCCCCACCCCTGCCTGCCTGGGGCCAGGGAGGGCCTTGGCGGGGCTTCCTCGCACTCCTGCTGGCCTTGCAGGTCCACCGCCGGGCCCCTGATGTTAGGGGGTGTGGCATATGCTAATGAGTCATGCTAATGAGTTCCCCTAGCTCTTTTTCTATGAAATGACCCCTGTCTATCCCATACATAATTTTGTAAACCTCTATCATGTCACTTCTCAATCATTGTTTCTCCAAGCTAAAGAGCCCTAACCCCTCTAAGATTTCTTCATAGGCAAGGTGTTCCATCCCCTTAATAATTTTAGTTGACCTGTTCTGCATTTTTTCCAATGCTATAATATCTTTTTCAAGGTGCAATGACAAGAACTGTACACAATATTCCAAATGAAGCTGCACCATACAGAGGCATTATGATACTGGCTGATGTATTTTCAATCCCCTTCCTAATAATCCCCAGCATAGCATAGCATTTGCCTTTTTTTATTGCAGTTGCACACTGAGTCAACATCTTCAGTGAATTATCTTCCATGACTCCAAGCAGGTGGTTGCTGATCTTACCAATTTTTAAGGAAGAGCCACATTCTGGTCAGATGACCAGAAATTTGGGTCCTAGGCCATGAAGGGCCTTGTATATGGTAACCAGCAGTTTGAATGGGGCCCAGTAACTGATGGAGTGATTGCAGGATATGTTTTTATAGCATGAACACACATGAAACTGCCTTATACAGAATCAGACCCTTCGTCTGTCAAGGTGTGTACTGTGAACACAAACTGACAGGAGCATTCTAGGGTCTCAGGGTTTTTTCTCTCTTTCAAATCCCCCTAAGGGGAGTTTTTTATTGATTTTTTTTAATAAACTACAAACTATAACAGATAATTAGGAAGGGGAGACTACAACTAGGAAGAAAGGAAAGAAAACCACTATTAACTAAAACCCCAAGAATAGGAGATCATAACAACAGTTTACATAAATGTTATTCTTAATCGCTAGTATTACTTTGAACATAGTCGGTTATCTTAAATTATTTATCTTTTTATCCATCAATTTATCTGTTTAAGAAAACCCCAGAGCATCCCATAGTTAGTATAAAATTTTCAGGCACAATTCAGAGTCCTTCAGCCTTTATTTTGTCTTATCTTTTCTAATCCTCAATTTGTATGGACTTTTGGGGGCGGCCTCCCCCTTTTCAGAAATAAAGTCCTCGTCAGAAGACACCAAGTTCAGTTCGCCATCAGATTTACTGTCATCTTCTTCCCTCTTGTCCCCAGCTGGCTCCCCCAGCTGCACTCTCAGAAACTCACGTGCTTTGGAAACAGAGTCAATTTTTTCTTTTTTGTCATGGAGTTTGAAAATGACGCATTCTGGAATTAACCATCTGTAACTGATGCCATTTGTTTGTAGAAAAAGGATTAAATCTTTGTATTTCTTTCACTTTTGTCTTATTTCAAATGGGATATCTTTTAGAATCCTGATGGAATTGTCCCCAATTTTCAAGGGTGTTCCAGTAGTTGCTTTCAGGATAGAATCCCTCACACGCCTCTTTGTGAATCTGACTACTATTTCCCCAGGCAGATTATTCTTCTTGATGTATATGGAGTAGGACCTATAGACCACATCCATTTCGCTAAGAATGTATTCCGCTTTCAGATCTGTAACTGTGGTTAATGCTTCACTCAGTAGTTGCTTCTGATTATCTTAATTCTGGGACCCCTTGAAACTGAAGACCCAGATTTGCTTTTTCTATTTGTAGCTGTAAAAGTTGTGATTCTTCCGCAGCTTGTTTCATTTCCAGCTTTTGCACCTTTTTCTTAACTTTTTTGGTGTTGTCATCCATTTTCTTCACCTTCTCAGCTGTTTGTTTTGTTATTTTTAAAGACTCAGTCAATTGGAGCTGCTGAGACACCAGATTCTGAGTTATTGTTGTTAAATGTTGCTTGATGTTAGTCATCTCGACCAGCAGAGGGCGCAAGGAGTCTGTCAACATTTTAGAGAACTCAGTGGCCTCTTCCGGTCGAGGGTTCCCTACTGGTTTCACTTTTACAAGTTTGTCTTTCTCTGCTTTCTTCCCTGCCATCTTTATGGATTGTTTACTTTTGTAAATATTGCCAAAGTCTCTGAAATTCGCCCATACGCTTATCCACACTCTGATATGTCTCTCAAAGCTGATTTAAATGCTTTTTCTTCTGCCCCCCCTTTATATCGTGTTTTCATTCATGTGCCTAGGAGGGGCCCCTCCCCTGCTCACTTTTCATTGCTCTGTGGGGGGGGGTCGTTTTTTTTTAAGTCTCATACTCGCTTAAGCCCGACTCAAAGTTTGTTGTTGGCCATTCAGCCTCACTCGGGATCCATTTAAAATGCTTGATCTCCAATGCTTGTCCCAGTCAGCGGCTCTAAATCCATTTGGACACTCAGCGGCAGGGCCTTCAGGGCGGAGGAGTGCCTCAATTCTCCGGTATTGCACCGGCAAAGAGGTTGCCCCTCAAAAGCCCCATGGCTAGGAGCCTTTTGCCAAGGCTACGGGGGGGGTCGCGACCCGTCGCACCCCCTCCTACTCCCTGGTGTGCAGATTACATCCCCGGGAGATGCGTCTGCCTGCATGTCGCCATAAACCGGAAGTCTCTAGGGTCTCAGGTTGAGGTATTTCACATAACCTACTGCCTGGTCCTTTTAACTGGAGATGTCACAGCAAAATATAGAGCCCTGAACAATCTTTGGATATTGTGAAAAGGTGCCCAAATAACAACAGTCAGTAACATCACAAGACTGGGGTAGGGATGAGGTGGCACACTCCCCAACAGCTTTAATCTGAATAGCAAATTATAAAGGGAGAGTGCAGGAAATTGATCAGGGAGAAGGTTCAGGATTGTTTTCCTGAATATTTCAGCACCCGCCAAAAGGTATAGTAAACCATCATGCCATCTACAAGCATAGAGACTTTCTGCAAGCTTACCCTTCCCCAGACCCATTGCAGACAAACTTTGCATGGTGGGGAGGGGGGAGGACTAAAAAACCCCTTCCTGTAGCCATTTATTATCAGGCTATAAAAATGGTCAAGGAATGCACCTAAACATGGAGAGGAAAATTATATTCTGCATATATATGGTCTGCGTGTGGGAACTGATCCCAGCTCAGGATATTCCCAGAGGAGTTCCCCCCCCTCGCTCTCCTTCCCTCCTTCCCTTCTACGGATTAACATTGCAGGATCAAAAACCTTTGTCTCTTGTAAATGTCTATCCCCTCACTGGTATCCAGCAAAAAGGCTAAGTCCTGCATTTATTCGGGTTATGAATTGCTGTAATTAATGCACCCATTGATTGCTTCCCCAACTTTCCCCTAAAGACTATTTCCATATTTAATTCATAGAAAAAGCAAAGAAAGTTGGAGTCCAGACTCCAGTGCCACCTTTTAAGACCAACAAAGTTGGCACTGAGAACAAGAACACAGGGAACAAGAATACAGAGTTGATTGCCCAACCTCTGTCAGGGCAACTTCTCCTGGTGGCAGTGAGAGGGGCCCATGGCTGTATCCTCATCCAGAGACTCTAGTGACACTGACCAACAAAGTTTTATTCAAGGTTGAAGTGAACACAGGGGCCCGTGGCTGCATCGTCCCCATGGCTCCTTGGCCCAGAGATAGTAGTGAAAATCCAATCCTCCCCCACCCAGCCATCCAATTCTCCAGGGAGCAGGTCAGAGCATGCAAGACTACGAAGATGGAGTCCAGAAACTCCCTGGCTGAATCCTCCCCCACCCCATGACTCCTCTGAAGGTTGCAGCATGGCCCCTGGAGGCAAAAATCCAACCCCACCCAGCCATCCTCTTCTCCAAGGATCTTACCTTTTCCAAGGGACCATGGTGCACAGCAACCCTGATGGCTTCTCAAAGACTCTAGATTCAGATGTGTGGTGGCCTAGGTGGCAGCAGCTTTTCTGTAGACAGCTCCCACTACCAGCTCACTTGCACGAGGTCCAATGAGAGCTGCTGGGACTGGAGGGGATTCTTTAAACAGGAAGGCAGGGCAGGGCCACCCACTCCACTTGTAAAACATGTGGAGAAGACAGGCAGAGGAGATTAGTCCTTTGGTACTGGTGATGCTCTAGCATCAGTCTCTATGGTACCATAGAGACTAGTAGGGAAAAATGCTAGAGCAGCACCAATGGCTGCCATTTTGTCCCCCGCTGCAGCGGGGGGAGGGTTCTCACATGAGGGGATCCCCCACCCCCAGTGGGGGTATGGCAACCCTAGTCAACACCTTACACTTGCTCAATCCAACACCATTTTCCTAATGTTGAAGAAACGACAGCCTGCTAAGTGTCTAAAATTGTAAATATTGCTGAAAGAGCAGCTTAGTCCACTTGTCCCTTAGGGGGAGCTGTAGAGCATTCTCTAGTGTTTAGGATTTATTGAATGTTTTCTCTTGTAGTTCAGCCTACCTCTTGTTGTTCTGTCTCTCTGCTATGTGTTTGTTCTTGTGTTTTCAAGGCCTCTCTGTTACATTAATAGCCCGCAATCAGTTATTGTCTTTCTTCAAAATCCTGTTGCAGTAAATTCTTTAAAAGCAAACTCCAAGGTGTGGATTGGATTATTTCCAGAACTCTGCCAACACCTGAAGCATACTACCATTGTGTAATTAAGTGATACTGTGATGAAAGATTATGCAGCTGTGCTTCTGGATGGCTTTTGAAGAAGATGTGGTTTTTAGATTGTAATTTTAATTGACCACTCTTACCCATTTAATCACAAGTGATATTGTGGAGATCCAGTAACTGTATGGTTCTGCTCTAGAGCACGGAAATATAATTTAGAAGAAGCTGATTTTTGTTTGTTTGTTTTTGCTGTCAAATAGCTCTTAAAGAAAAAGGGTCACTGTTGGAAAATGATGTGACAGTCTCACTACTGCCATTTATTTTAACTATAACAGTGGGCATTAAAAGCAGAATGCTTGGCATAAGGAGCTAAAGTAACCCAATACTCTGAAAGATGTTTTCTAATGCCTGGAAGATTGTGTAAATGATTTCCAGTAATCAAAAACAACGAGTTCATCAGTGTAAAATGTGAAGTGTCTTGACACACAGGGGCCAGAGATGGTTTATGAGGAGTCTTAAATGCTCCTGGATTTATCATTTAATCTCAAATGTGTTTATTTTAAACTCAGTCCAACTTTGCACAATAATTGTCCAGTGGAGTAGAATTCCCTGGAGCATGTTTTGTTTGTGTTAGGTATTTTATCTTCCCTGTCATGTACTGTAACTTTACTCACATTAGGAAACTGCCATTGACTTCAGCTGACTCAGTTTTCCTGACTTAGATATGTATCTTTTGTTTATCTTTATCTTCATACACAGTGCAAACATGTGTAACATTTACGTTTTTGTCCTGCATTTCCAAAAGATAGAAATAAAATTAAATATATGTATTTAGCACTTCATTGTGAACTTGTTCATTTGCTTCATATAGGAAACTATTGTATTTGCATCTCCATTCCACCTGTAAGTTAAATATAGTAAGGATGTGTGTTTTGTATAAGTTCCTTTTTTTAAAAAAGGATCCCACCACCTATCATGTTGTAAAGTAGTTACCATATATTTATGTAACTTCCTGCTAAAACAAGTCTCTGGTTGTCTGTCTATCTGGTATATTCAAACTGTAGATCAACACAGAAAGTGAACAGCCACATGATAAAGTAAATCATGTAATTTAGCTCATTTGGAGGCAACACCACAGAGGAGGCAACAGAAGCCCCAGAGCTTCTCATGAAAGTGTAGAAAGGTAGTTAGAGCAGAGAGCACTGCAATAACCATGTATTAGGACACTCTGGAACAAGGACACAGAAGTGGCTACTTAACCTTTTGGCTGGACACAATACAAATAGTGATGAGAGACCAAAGGAGCTGCACCACTAAAGCCACAACAAAGGCTGTGACTTTGAAAAGAATATTAGGAAGCAGCCATCATAAAATGAGGAGCTAACCCCCAGGACCAGACCACAAAAAATTGCCACTCCAGGTCTTTGTACCTACTATTGCAGTCACACAAGGAATGCTTTTGCATCATGCACTATTCTCTCAGTCAGGAATTGGGTCAGAAGAGCTTCATCATTTGCATCATGAATGCTTATGCTAGAATAAATTTTGTAAGAATTTAACGTCACTGGAATCCTGTTTTATTTAGCAGGAGATAATGAATTTTAACAATAAAATTTCAAGTAAATTTCTCTGACTGCTCTACATCTCAGCAGAGCAGCTTTGAACACTGATGAAGCTCGCAGTATATATTGCTTTTACTGTAATCTGTACCTGAACTATACAGCATAATTAGACATTATCCTTCCCTGGTTCTCAGGACAGAGTATGGCTCTTGTGCCTTGTGCTTCTTTCCTGTCCTGCGCTATGCTGTCCTACTTGATTGCTAATCCTATATATATATAAAAGCCCAACATATTGGCACTTGCCAGCTCTCCCATTGGTTGTGCTGTATGCTCCATCAGCCATTGGCCCATCAACTGCCACTGAAGAGTACTCGTGTGTCATTGGCTGGGTGCTGGGTTCGCTCCTCTCCCCTGCCCACTGCCGGCTTGGTCATTCACTGTCTGAATAAACTGCCAACACTGCTGGGTGGCTCACTTTCCCCTCTGTGGCTGCTGCTAGGCAACCAAGCTTGGTTCTGTCAGTAAAAAGACAAGGGGAGGAGCCCTTTCTAGGTGTCAGATCCCACAGCCAACAACGTAG
>NW_015205893.1:0-7039 GCF_001447785.1 Gekko japonicus | reverse complement strand
TGCATTCTGCATCTACAAGCAAAACCCGCTTTTCTTGAGCTGCCAATCCCTCCATCCTTCCCTCCCTCCCTCCCTGATTCCTCAAAAAGAAAGGGATGGGAGTTGGAAATCCGGACCAACACATGTAAGACATTTGGGAGCAGGCAATCCCCATGTCCTTTATATTTATTGATTCCTTCTTATGCTCTCTCTGGCTTTTTAAAAGTTTGCCTGAGCAGGAGAACACATCCTCTTTTGACTTTGGAGAAGCAGAGAAAGAAAACAGAACAGGGAGGGAGCGTCAGCCTAAAGAGATAGAGGCGGAAACAGGAGATGGAGCAGTGGGCAGTACTTAAATATCCGCAGAAAGAATTCTACTTTAGAAAGGATTAGTGATTTGAAAGTGAATGAGAACAAAGAATCGCTGCAAAAGGATTTTTTTTGTTTTTTTTTTTAAATAAATTTTTATTGAGTAATAGCATATAAAACAAATGATCAACAATACAAATTGTAAACAACCAGTTGTCGGAAAACAAAATACAATAGTATATAGGCATAATATGTTAAAACAATGCTACAGATCAAAACTAACTAATGCAACAATACTGTTATTGTTCAAGCTATAATTAACTTTTGTATATTCGGTTTGTCCAAAATATTTATTTTGGAAAAGTCGGAGTGTTTAAAAAAAAATTCAACAAAAGGTGTCCATTTTTCAACAAAGTCTTTAGAACGTTTTAGTGATTTAGCTGGATCCAGTTCAATAGTAATTTTGTCAAAAACAAAGTAATCCCAAGATTTGTTTGACCATTCCTGTATAGAAGGTAGCTCATTAGATTTCCATTTAGCTGCTAATAGCGTCTTAGCTGCTGTAATTAAAATAGCAATTAAGTTTCGCTCAAATTTAGAAAATTTAAAAGGAGATATTTCCCAAAGATTTAACAAAATTAAGACAGGGGAATATGGGGTTGTAGTTTTTGTTATTTGTGCAATCAATTTGATTATTTTCAGCCAAAATTCTGAGATAATTGGGCATGACCACCATAAGTGAAAATAATCTGCCCTATTGCCACATCCTTTCCAACAAATGGGGGGAATAGCAGAAGACGAATTAGACAATTGCACTGGGGTCTTATACCATCTTGTTACCAATTTAAGAATAGATGCTTTGATGTTCAAACAGGGGGAGGTAATTAATGAAGAAGTCCAGATCGATTTCCAGTGATCTCCCGACAGTTCGTATCCCAGATCTTTATGCCACGCTTGTTGGTATTTTAGTAAGCCTTGATTTTTAATATGAAGTAGCAGAGAATAAATTTTAGAAATCATTCCCTTTATTGGGAGATGATCATCATCATACATCATGTTCTCAAATTCTGTTAATCGAAGTCTCAATTTGTCATAAGTTTTATCATTAATCAGTGCCCTAAGCTGCATATATTCAAACCACGGGAGTTTGAGGGAGCCTGAGTTTTCTAAAGCATTTTTAGGTTTCAGAACTCCTTGTGATGTAACATCTATAAACCTTGTAATTTGTAGGCGTTTCCAAAGCTTATAAGAAGTGGTCTCCTGAGCTGGTCTGAACCATCTCTGGCCTGTAAAGTTTGTTAAAAGAGAGATAGGAGGGGCTAAAAGGTGATTATATTTTTTCCAAGCTCGTAGGGTAGATGTTATAAAAATGTTAGAAGAGTCTATGTGTTTTGTCTGTGCCCTAAAATTCCATAAGATTTCTTGAAAAGATTTTGTTGGTAATGAATGCTCTTCTATTATTTTCCAATCTGCTATGTGTGACGTTCTATATTGTTTTACTAAGTTTGTCAGGAGAATGGAATCATAATAAAGTTGGATATTAGGGATAGCCAACCCTCCCTCAGCTACAGGTCTAGATGCAGTATGAAAATTAGTTCTTGCTTTTTTATTGTCCCAAATAAACCTATTTATATTTTTCTGCCATTTTTGTATGAGCGAGTCGGGAATTGTGATTGGAAGGGCTCTTAAATAAAAAATAATTTTAGAAAGAATCAATGCCTTTACCAGTTTTATCCTTTCTAGCAGGGATAAGAATGTCTTATTCCAATCTTTAAAAAGAGAAGAAAAGAAATTTCTGCATGATTAACTTTTATTAAGTTATTCAAATCCAAAGGGATTTGGATCCCTAAATATCGAAATGAAGAGGATACCCAAGGAAAATCAAAATGCTGTTTAATATAAAGTTTAGTTTCTGGAGTTATTTGAATTGGGTAGATTAAAGATTTACCTGTATTGATTTTTAAGCCTGAGACTAATCCAAAGTTATTCAGGTGGCATTCTGCCCTATAAAGTGAGACCTTAGGTTGTGAAAGAAAAAACCCATATCATTGGCGTATAAACTTACTTTAGTAACGTATTTGTTGACCGAAATCCCCTGAATTAAATGATCATCTCTAATAAGATTGGCCAACGGCTCTACAACCAAAGCAAACAATAAAGGGGATAGGGGGCATCCCTGTCTTGTCCCGCGAGTCATAGGTTGAATAGATGAATTGCAATCATTAATTTTTATTAAAAATTTTGACGAATTATATATAGATTGAATGGCATGGATGAATCTTTCTCCAAATTTCATATGGTTGAGTAACTCAAAAATATATTGATGTTCAACTGAATCAAAGGCTTTTTGAAAATCAATAGAAATTAGACAGTAATTCGAGACTGGTGAGGAATTTGCATGAGAAATAATATTAATGGCCTTACGTATATTATCAGTGAGATCCCGTTGCGGGATAAACCCTGCTTGGTCTCTTGCTATGTATTCTCCTATGATTTGGTTAAGACACATCGTCAAGATGTTGGTAAAAATCTTGTAATCATTATTTAATAATGATATTGGGCAATAGGAATCGGGATCTTCTGCATTTTTTCCTTTTTTATGTATCATAATAACTTTGGCCAGATCCCAAGAGGTTGGTGTTGAGCCTTTATTCAAAATGGAGTTTAAAAGCTGCAACAAAATTGAGGAAATCTTGTCTTTGAATAATTTATAAAATTCCGAGGTATACCCGTCTGTGCCAGGTGACTTATTATTTTTCATTTTTTTAATTGCCAGGATTAGTTCCATTTCTATAATGGGTTGATCCAAAAATCTTTGGTGTAAGTCTGAGAGCATCTTAATAGATTTATTTGAATTCAAAAATGGTTTAATAAGATGTGGGGCAGGGTTAGTTTTGGAGTATAAATTTAAATAAAAAGATTGGAAAACTGAAATTATGTCCCTAACCAAAGTTTTCAATATACCTTTTTTATCACGTATGCTCAGAATGTTTGAGTCTAATTTTCTTTTTTTTACTTTCCAGGCCAGTCTGCGTAACGCCCGAGGGGTGTTTGTCCAATAGTCTTGTTTTGCATATAATAGATTTTTTGAAATTTTATCCGTTTCTAAGGCTTGAAGTTTTTTCCGTTCCATTTCTAATTTTTGATAAAGTTTTGTGTTACAAGTTTTTTTATGCTCTGTTTCCATTAAAGATATGTTATTTAAAATCTGTTGTTTAAGTGCCATTAGTTTTTTTATGATTAGCCATAATCGAAATCAGTTTGCCTCTTAAAACAGCTTTATAGGTATCCCAAATGATGTTTATAGGGGAGTCCTCAAGTTTGTTGAATGTAAAAAACTCATTAGTTTCTGCTAATATTTGTTTTTGTATTTCTGGATTTTTTAATAAATAGTTATCTAATTTCCATGTAAAAGCCCTATCTCTATTAAAGTGTAGTTTAAGTTTGCCTATTATGGCCGCATGGTCAGACCAACACATTGGATCTACATCCATCTCCAGTAAATTACTTTGTAGATCCTTTGAAATTAATACAAAATCTATCCTGGAATATGAATGATATTTTTTTGAGAAATAAGTGTAGTCATGTTCTGTGCCATGAAGATGTCTCCAGGAGTCTACTAAATTATTTTTCATTAAAATATTTTTTAAGCTTGTAAATCCTGTTTTATTGGTTTGTCTTTGACTAAATTTTGAAGCTGAGCTCTTCCTATCAAGTTTAGGATCCAACACATAATTAAAGTCAGCTCCAATAACGAGTGGGCCTTCTTGAAAACTTCTTATTTCTTTTAATGTTTTTCTGATAAAGGCCAACTGGCCAGAGTTAAGGGCATATATCACTCCAAGCGTTATTTTCTTCTCATTTAACATTCCTTTTACAAATAAGAAACGTCCTTCAGGATCTTGAATCTTGTCCATTAATACAAATTTATTCTTTTTTGAGATTAATATTACTACGTGCTTTTGTGGAGCCCGGGGCGTCATATCGAAATGGAAACTGTTGAGATCTTAATAACAAATTATCACTATTTTTAAGTGGGTTTCCATTAAGAAAACTACATCCAATTTTAAAGTATTTAAATATGTGAAAATTCTTTTTGCCTTAATGACATTATTAACCCCGCTGCAATTCAGTGAGGTTATATTAATAGTATCATGCATTTTTAAGGTTGATTTTGATACGCTTATACAAATAATTATATGCCTCCAACTGATGCATCACAAAAATTAACATTAGGACATAACTCCAAAAAAACTCAAGTGTTGCAGAAAACCAAAACCTTCCTTTATTTTTCATTTGAATCAAAACTAGACCAAACTTCTGAACTCTATAAGCAACTACTACTTCATTAATTTTTTAAAAAACTTTAACAAACCTAGACCCGACCAAACTGGTAAATGGAACTCCCCATTGCTAACTCCCCCTCCCACCCCTCCCTCTCCCCATAATATAACTGATCATAAATGCAATATATATAGTACAAGCTTGTTGCCTAATTTGAACCACAACTTTGTTTCCCAAAAAAACCCCGCCGCCCCCCTCCCGTCCCTCCCCAACCCATCCCCAGCCCCCTCCACCACTAATTACAGCATTAGGAGTGCATAACAAAAAACAAAACAAAACCTGTAAACTGAAAAAGCACTTTAAAGAATTTTTTCCCCTTTCTGGCAGGTCCGGTGGGGCAGGATCCATATCCGACCCTCCACCCCCCGGCGAAGCCACTATGGCTTCTCCCCTTGAGGAAACCACCTCCTCCCTCGGGAGCTTCAGGGAAAGCCTACCTCTAGCACACCTTCTCCCCCACTTCAAGCAATATTAAACCTAAGCTAACAGCCTAGGACAAACTAGTTAAATGCCAATGTGTAAAACCAAGAAAACATAATATTCACAGTCTTCAAGCATTGCTTTGAGATGATCGAACCGGTATCTTGCTTCCCTTCAGTGGAGAAGTAAATTCCAGCTTGCGTTTGTTAGAAGCCCTTTCGCACTCCATAGGAACTTGCGGACGCATGGTTTTAAGAACTGCGCCACCTCCATCAAGGTCTTCAATTGTCCATGCTTTGTTTTGGTGTCTAACATGCATTGCACCTGATGGTAGCCATTTATATCATATGCCTGCATCAGTAAGCTGAGACGCAATGGGTTTGAGCTTTCTTCGAATAATCAAAGCTTCAGTAGGAATGTCAGGAAATATCTGTATTTCTTTTTCTTGGAAGGTAAAATAACCTTTTTGCCGAGCTAGATCCAGGATTTTCTTTTTAGTACGAATGTCTGCGAGTTCAATGAGAATGTCCCGAGTTGCCCTGGTACGTTGAGTAAAAAAAGATCCGATTCTGTAGGCTTTCAAAATCAATGGAGCTACTCCATCTTCAAGCTGTAATGTCTTAGCAAGCCATGACGCAATAAATATGGCTAGTTCTGTATTTTCTTCCGCCTTTTCTTCAAACCCTCTAAGTTTCAAATTTCTTTCTCTCACCTTATTTTCCAGAGTTATTATCTTTTCTTTAGCCCACTTTTCATGGGTTTCCAGGCTTCTAATACTCTCCTGGTTGGCAATGCCGGTTTCAAGGGCTGTCTCTGCTGTCGTCGCTATTTCTTGCGCAACAAACTGTATAGCTTGCATTTGTTCAGTAACTGGTTTAAGAAACTCATGGAAGGAGCTTAAAATATCCGCCCAAAATGATTTTAAACTTGCCCGAAATTCTGCCGTGGTGAGTAGATCGGAAGGCGAGGAAGTTATTTCAGAGGGAGAAGATCCGGCGGCCATTTTCTCCTCAAAGGAAAGATCCTGCCGGGCTGCTCTTTCTTCTTTCCCTCCTTGCAAAAAGTTATAGAGCAGTTTTGAAGACGCTGAGGCCTCAGGAGGTTGTTCACCAGCTTTCTTGCCCATAATTCGAGCAACGATTTAGATTTTGGTGTCGATAAATCAGAGAAGTGGGGGAGTTGGATGAGGAGCTCTACCCTGTTGCGTCCGTTCTCGTGCGAACCGACGCCCCCCCCCCGCAAAAGGAGTTTTGGTAGCTGCAGGGCAACAGTGTGCTGGAAGAGCTCTGAATGCAGATTCTTGTAAACGAATGCAAAAACAATAGAAAGCCCTGAAAAAGTGAAAGCGACAGTGGGAGGGAATGCAGAATGAAAGAATAGGATGCACTCAGAGACCGAGGTAGAATACAGGTGCAGAAAACACACATAAATTACAAACAATAAGTTTATTATAACCATTTATAAAATCATGTTAACAATGCCGTAAATTGCCAATAGCGTAACAGCACATTAGCTCCGGTCACACCGCAGAAAAAGCCGGGGCGGAAGTCCGGCTTTTTAGAGCCGCAACAAAAGAGAAGCGCGGCAGTGGGATCAGACAGATCCCCCGAGCCGCCATGCATATGCTCCGCAGCGTGATCAGATGTGAGGGGAAAACCACGGACAGGAGAGCGAGGCGAGTCAGCTGTGCATGTGTGCGCCTGCGCAGTTTGGCAGGGGGCCTCACATGCTGCGGCAGACGGGCGCGTCGGCAATCACACAGCTGCCCGTGCCGCGGATTTTCCAGTAGGCAGTAGTGTTTTGCAGGGTTTTTTTAAACTCCGCATCTTCGGCTGGAAGGGACGGGTTGGGGGCGGGTGCGTGACACTTGCCAGATGTTGGCATATGATCGCACCGGTTTAATCTGCCCTAAATCCGTCTGTTCCGTGGGGCAGTTCCTTTGGTGTGACCGGGGCCAGAATAATGCTATCCACAATACAATTAATAT
>NW_015205892.1:0-7422 GCF_001447785.1 Gekko japonicus | reverse complement strand
TATTTTCATCAACATCACCTTCTTCCAACTCAATGTCCGGAAGCGCAGGCACTACCTTATTGTTGAAGGAAGCGGCCTCTTTGCGGGGCTCCTTGTGGCTTTCACTTCTTATTTCAGCCCTCAAGTTCCATGGGTGGTGGTGCTCCGGAGTGCTTTTCCTTGGAAATAGTGGGGCCGAAATTACGTTTGTATACACCCGAGTTTAAAAATGCCTCTTGTCAATGGAAACCTTTTGTTCCGTAGCAAGAACGATGGCATTTCAGAGGTATTAAAAGTCAGTAGGACTCTTTGCTTGCAGAGGATGAGATGGTTAGGCAGTGTTATTGATGCAACGAACATGAAATTAAGCAAACTCTGGAGCACGACGGAAGACAGGAGGGCCTGGCGTGATGTGGCCCATGGGGTTGCGAAGAGTCGGACTCAACTGTGTGACTGAACAAAGGACTCTTTGGGTCTGGGGCTTCCGGTCGGGCAAAATGGCGATTTGACGCACTCTGAAATCGCTCAGGGTGGGCAAAGGCTCCTTCTGACAGTTTGGGCTATCGCATAGCCCAACACAACCCTCCCCAGGCAGGGGGGGAGTCTGGCGAACAGCAAGACCCCAGAGAAAGTTGAGGTTGGCACTAACAAGCTTTGGAGGAAGCTTGTGAGTGGCTTTGATCTCCTATCTCGGCACGGGCGTTGTTTTTTATCTCTAAAGGAGCTTTTCGAGCTGAGTAATCAGCATAGAGTGGCCATTTCCTGGCTTCGTGGTGTGAAAGGGGACGGAATCTGGACTAAACGAAGCAGTGCAAAGATCGATAAACAAACAAGGTAACAAGACTAAATTTACTTACCGGACTGAACTTGAAAAAATTGTTGGAGTAAGCCGGATAAGTTTAGAGGATCATATAAACTGAACTGAGTTAAAGAAATTTCCAAAAGTGCTTTGTAAAGCGTAAAAAGTAAAGAAAAAGAACTTTGTTTTGCATTCCTGTGGTTGGAAAGTTACCAGCTCTCAAACAGTGGGGTGACGACTGAGCGCGAAGAAGCGGAAGTGACGTGCAAGCGAACTACCAAGAAATTGCCTAGATGGGATCGTCTAGAGTGGAAGTACATTGGAGCGAAAAGAGCGTCAGCCCAAAAACTTTGAGGGGGACATCTGAAGAAGCGCACAGGAAGTGGGAGAGCGGAACACGACGGCGGAGAACAGGAAGTAAACTAAAACGACCTACTCTACATTGAGAAACCATAGAGAAAGATCGCCCGACATTTTGAGGGCTAAATTTACTTTAACTTTTTATAAGTAAAGAAGAGGTTTTGCAATAGCAAAAATACGTGAATTCGGATAAGCAGATTAAGAACTATCAAACTATATAAGCGGATACGGAAACGGAGAAAACAACGGAGCTTCGTGGGAGACAAAGAGCTGTGTCCTTTTCAACACCAAAAATGGCATCAGCAAAGAAAGAAAAAGAATTACAGTCGGCCATGGAACAAAGAATGACTGATGCTATTCAAGAAATGGGCAAGCAGGTGAAGGAGTTATTGGTGGAGATGAAAAAAGAGGTGGGAGAGAAGTTGGAAAAAGAGGTAGGGGAATTGAAAAAAGAAATGCAAAATATCTCACAGACGTCTTCTGAAATTGAACTAAAAATGCAAGATGTCAACCTGAAAGTGGATACAGTGGTAAAAGAAAATAAAAGATTGGATGTTATGGTGGATTGTAGAGCTATGCAGACCCACATCAGACTGAGAGGCATAAAAGAAGAATTACAAGATGATATAAGAAATAGAGTAATTAAAACCTTTGCAGATTATCTGAAAGATGAAATGGACGACATAGAAAATCATTTTGATTTGATTTACAGAGTTAATTCGGCGATTGCACAACGGAGAAATCTTCCAAGAGATGTAATAGTACAACTGTTGACTAAGCGCATGCATGAGATAATTATGAGAAAGCAGTTTGTTGAACCTTTTGAAATGGAGGGAACCAAGATAATGGTGATGAAGGAGCTCCCTAGAGCTGTATTGCAAGATCGGAAAAAATACAAAAAATTAACAGAGAAATTGAGAGCATTGAAGATTAAATATAGATGGGAGCTCCCACAAGGAGTGAGTTTTGAATATCAGAGTCAAAGACATACCATTAAAAGTACGGGACAGATAGTGGAATTCATGTATACAAACAGTAAAGACTTTGGTGATAAGGAACAAGAAGCATGATGGAGCACAAGGTCATATCTTGGAATGTCAACGGGATTAATTCCCCTAATAAAAGAAGGACTATAAAACATTGGTTGGCTAAACAAAAATGTAGTGTGATTTGTCTGCAAGAGACTCATATTAGAAATCAAGACTGTAAATATTTAGAAGCTGTAAAATTAGGGCAAGTGTTCTCTTCACTTACAACAAAAAAGAAGAAGGGAACGATGATCTATGTAAAAACAGAATTGGAGCCAAAAGAAATATTTAAGGATAAAGAAGGAAGATACATAGCGGTGGAGGTGACTTTGCAACAGAAAAAAACACTTATTGTAAACATCTACGCACCAAATGGAGCAAAAGATAAGTTTTTTCAGGAGCTGACTCAAGAATTGGATCAGGTTACATATGAACACTTCGGTGGGAAGGTAACAGCGTTCCGTGCGCCTTGGTGTTTAGTCATGCCGGCCACATGACCACGGAAATGTCTTCGGACAGCGCTGGCTCTTCGGCTTTGAAACGGAGATGAGCCCCGCAACCCTAGAGTCGGATTCGACTGGCTTTCGAGCAAGGGAACCTTTACCTTTTTTACATATGAACACATTGTTTTGGCAGGAGATTTTAACGGAACAATTAACAACAAAATAGACAGGCAAACGAAGAGAACTGAAGAGAAAATAGGCAAATTGCCTAAGACTTTTTTTAAATTGATAGAACAGGAAAAATTACAAGATGTGTGGAGAACTTTGAACCCAACGGTAAAGGACTTTACTTACTTTTCAAATAGACATGAATCTTTTTCTAGAATTGACATGATGTGGGCGACTGGAGACTTAATTTTGAAGACAAGAATGTGTGAGACTCTTCCTAGGATCCATTCAGACCATAACCCTATTCTATGGAGAATAAAGGAAGGACAAAGAACACCGAGATGGAGATTAAATGAAGACCTGCTAGATCAGAAGGAAGTTTTAGATACTTTGAAGAAAGAAACAGAAGGTTTTTTTCAAGTAAACTTAACCCCGGGAATGTCTGTTCAAACTGTATGGGATACATATAAAGTGGTGATGAGAGGATTGTTGATTTCTTTGAACACTAAAGAAAAGAAAAAAGAGGTTGGCACAGCAAGCTGCAATTTTGGAAAAAATTAAGTCAAAAGAGAAAGAACTGAAAAAGAGACCAGGAAAGAAAAAAATAATAAGAGATTTACAGATTTTGAGAGAACAGCTGGATGTAATTTTGAATCAAGAGATCTACTGGAATCTGAAGAAGTTACAGCAAAAATCCTTTGAAGGGGCAAATAAACCAGGAAAATTTTTGGCATGGCAATTGAAAAAGAGAAGAGAAAACAAATTTATTACGAAAATTGTGGAATGAGGTAAGGAAATCACAGATAATATTGCAATAAAAAGAATTTTTTTTTAATATTATGCGAACTTGTTTGCGAAGAGAAATATTGACAAAGGGAAAATTAAAAGGTATTTGGAAGGACTTCAAATAGAGAAGGTGTCGGAAGAATGTAAGGACTTGTTAAACCAACCAATTACTAAAGAAGAAGTTGAGATGGCGATACAGGAGGCTAAGTTGGGAAAGGCTCCAGGTTCTGATGGATACACAGTGAAATAATATAAAAAATTGAAGATGGAGCTTATCCCAAAATTAGAACTTCTGATGAATGATATAAGAGAATCAAAAAGAATACCGGCATCTTGGAAAGAAGCAAATATTTCGCTCATACCAAAAGAGTCCCAGGATCTAACGAAGGTGAAAAACTACCGACCAATCTCTCTTCTAAATACGGACTATAAATTGTTTGCCAAAATTGTCTCGGAAAGACTTAAGATACATTTGTTAAAGGTGATTGATGGAGATCAGGCTGGTTTTTTGCCCAACAGGCAAATCAAAGGTAATATGAGAGTCGTAATTGACGCTATTGAATATTATGAGAAACATCCAGAAAAAGAAGTGGCTTTCCTTTTTGCAGACGCAGAAAAAGCTTTTGATAATCTGAACTGGGACTTTATGTATTTGGTTTTGGATAAACTGGAGGTAGGAGAACAATTTCGAAACTGTATTGAAGCTATATATACAGAACAGAAAGCAGCACTAATTGTGAATACGGAATTGACAGAACATTTTAAAGTACAAAAGGGGACAAAGCAAGGTTGTCCACTGTCCCCACTATTGTTTATTTGGATTTTGGAGGTTTTACTGAAACAAATTAAGCAAGATAAAAAGATACAAGGATTGAATATTAAGGGCTTTTCATATAAGTACAGAGCTTTTGCGGATGATGTAATGTTTATTATTGAAGAACCCTTAGAAAATATGCCAGCACTACTGGACAAAATAAAAGAATTTGGAGATCTAGCAGGCTTCTATTTAAATAAAGAAAAATCAAAGGTGTTGTGTAAGAATATGTCAGAAAAGAAAAAAAAGGACTTACAAGACATAACTCAATGTGAAGTGGTGAAAAAGACTAAATATTTGGGAGTAGACTTAACAATGAAAAATGTGGATTTATATAAAAATAATTATGAAAAACTTTGGTTAAAAATCCAACAAGACATTGCGAAATGGAATACATTGAACTTGTCGTTGATGGGTAGAATTTCAGTAGTTAAAATGAATGTATTACCAAGACTGATGTTTTTGTTCCAAATGATCCCAATAGTTAAAGATGTAAAAATTTTCCAAAGGTGGCAAAAAGAGATCTCAAAATTTGTATGGGCATAAAGAAAACCAAGAATCAAACAAAAAATTTTGTGTGATGCAAAGGAAAGAGGGGGTTTTCAATTGCCAAACTTTAGACTGTACCACGAAGTGGTTTGTTTGACATGGCTGCAGCAATGGGTTACATTAAGTAACATAAAATTATTGGCGTTGGAAGGTCATGATTGTAAATTTGGTTGGCATGCGTATTTGTGGTATGATAAACAGAAGGCTGATGGTTTCTTTAAGCATAATTATATTAGAAGGAATCTATATGATACATGGATTAAATATAGGAGGTATTTCTCGGATGAGAGACCTCTTTGGATTGTTCCAGCAGAAGTTAGAGTGGAAGCCAAGGTGTGCCTTGCTGCCCTAAATTACTGGCTCAAGATTAGCAGTTTTCAGCAAGGTTTGACCCCACTTGGATGAACATCAATCTGTATGGCTTAAGACAGTCATGTGCCGACTTGCAGGCCTAGGCTTTTCACCTTCCATGATTTTAACCATGGGCTTTGACCAGGCAAAACGAGCTATAACACAAAGGATATTGGACACTGAATGCCAGCTTGATTTAGGGAGGCTCCCTACTTTCTTGTTCCCTATGAACACCAGATGTATATTGAAGTGTTTTTTTCTTATCAAGAAAGACACTGCCATTCCTTGTTTTCTTGGGCAAGGGTTCAACTGCAACCTCTAGATCCTTGTTAGCGCTCCCAGGTTCTGTCATCACTGGCTTCTCATCAAATAAAAGAGTAGGTTGTGCTTCTGGCTTCCCCATCGGGGTCTGCATTGGGAGGGCTATGGTACAGGAGTCACAGTTCACCTCCATCTCCTCATTTATTGGGGCAGAAGTTGAAAATGCTGTCAGCCGCTTTTCAGTTCTAAGGTCAACCATCTTGCCGTTTAGGCTCTCCAGTCTGTCAATAATCCAATGTTCTTCCTGGTCAGACAGCTCTAGAAATCCCTCTTTGATATTTTCATCAACATCACCTTCTTCCAACAGAACATCCGGAAGTGCAGGCACTACTTTATACCTGAAGGAAGCGGCCCCTTTGCGGGGCTCCTTGTGGCTTTCACTTCTTACTTCAGCCCTCAAGTTCCATGGGTGGTGGTGCTCTGTAGTGTTTTTCCTTGGAAATAGTGGGGCCGAAATTACGTTTGTATACACCCGAGTTTAAAAATGTCTCTTGTCAATGGAAACCTTTTGTTCCATAACAAGAATGATGGCATTTCAGAGATATTAAAAGTCAGTAGGAGTCTTTGCTCGCAGAGGATGAGATGGTTAGGCAGTGTTATTGATGCAACGAACATGAAATTAAGCAAACTCTGGAGCACAACGGAATACAGGAGGGCCTGGCGTGATGTGGCCCATGGGGTCGCGAAGAGTCGGACTCAACTGTGTGACTGAACAACAAAGGACTCTTTGGGTCTGATTCACGCTCGCCAGTGTTTCCAGATCTTTCAAATCTGACATTCTTTTTTTTTGTTGTAATATATTTTTATTCGATTTTCAGAATAATGCACATATCAATAGCAATTGAAAATTACACATTCCATCCCATTAACACCCTATACTACTAGTAACCTATTCTAAACAGCAACAGCACATAGAGTTATAATTACTTTTTTCCCTTCATATCATTCACCAAGTTAGAAATTCTCCAATAGCAATTACGTACATCCATTAATAACCGCTTTATAGCTGTAATCTCTATAGATATTAACCCGACCGTCCCTCAAAATCAACCTTACTCTCTCACCACACAGTACTAGAGAATTTACTATTTGTTCCAATATTTCTTCATAAATAATCAAATTTAAAATTTTTATCTTACTTTAATTTATTTTTATGTTATTTATATACATATTTTTCTTAATTTTTATTATTATTTCCTAATTTTCATTGTTTACCCCCCAAGTGCTCTGGCCAGGATCGTCTTATAAGTTTTTAATTTAACAAGCCTCTACAGCTTTCCACTTCTCCCATCATTTCTTAAGTATTTCCACACCTTGATAAATGACCAACATCCTAATCCCTAAATTTTAACATCCCCAATCTTATTATCCATTCGTACGTGATTATTAACTTGACTCTCTTTCCTATCTCTTGGTTATCTTCCCAGGCCTTCTGTCTACCTATTTACCACCACCCCTTCCATTTCGGAAGATAAGAAACAGACACAAAAGCAAAAAAATAAAATAAAAACAAACAAAAACAAAACAATAAAAACCCCACATAATTTCTTATACATTTATATTAATCAGAACAAATTCATTTCAATTTTTCACTCTCCTTTCCCTTTAAGATATTACCTCACTCCTCTTCCCTACGCGTTGACTAATTTATCCCATACATCTAGGGCTATAATCCATATATTAGCCACCCTCTTATCATATCAGTACCTTTTACAAACATCCTCTCCTTAATCATAGCAGTTCATTCCATTTTATCAATTTTCAGAGGAGGGGGAGAGAAAAACAAAACAAAACCAAAAAAATACTGAAACCCTTTCATAATAA
>NW_015205891.1:0-24334 GCF_001447785.1 Gekko japonicus | reverse complement strand
TTTCCTGGAGAAGTTGGCATAACAACATGAAGTTGGCTGAACATTACATGAGAAAGCTAGGTTGGGCTGCATCCAAACCCACAGATAGAGTATAAGTGGTTCATGAGCTTGGTGATGAGATCACGTTGCCATTTTTTCCTTCTTGCAGTTCTGTGTAAAGGATAGGTCATGCATTATATTCATCATGGAGATGGTGTACAAAATAGCCTTTTTTTGCCCCTTGATCTCAGACCAGACAGACAATAGCTACTTTTGTATGTATTACTATCAACATGTTGTAAATCTGTATTAATTAGAAACATTGGGAGGAGGGGTATATAACTACTCTCTATGATGATAGCGATCCTTGTGATAAATGAATTTGAATGATAGGCCAGTGTGGTAGAGTGAACAGTCCTGATCTTAGATGCTCACTGAGTGAACTTCTGCTATAGGGTTATTGTGTGAATAAAACAGGAGGGTGGGATTTTTAGCCCACATACCAAGATGAAGACATTACATTTAAAATATGGGTTAAACAAGGTTGATTAATGATAATAACTATGCATTTTTAAAAGTTTGGTTTAGGTCCTTAGTCAGAGTATGCATAATAAAATTGCTGAGCCAAGAATATTCATGAAAATCACTGGTTTGGGCCATAATACTGATTTTCTGGCACGGTAAAGCAAATCTAAGATTTGTAGGTAATGAAAACTACCTCCCAAAACAATCAATGTGTCATGCCTGCCCCTGATGAAGCACCTGACAGCCAGGAGCACGTGGAGTTGGCACCACAAGCCCCTGAGGAACATCCAGAAGCAGACACTTACAGCCAGGAACTGGCTCCTTTAGCAGAAGACTCTCTAAGTCTTGAGGAGGATAGAGCCTCCCAAGAGACACCTGCGCTGGATCAGGCTCTGCTTACCACAGACAATTCACACACCCCCGACTCGCCGCCACCTGTGAACCGGCTCAGGAGTCAGCGAAGACAGGAGCTGAACGAAAGAAGGAAAGCCACACGCATGCGTGGCAGAAGCTCGTTCAGCCCTGAGTATTAGCAGCAGCATGACCTTGCTCAACAAAAGTTAACAAGATAATTAGCCAGCACGCTATATCAGCAAACCTGCTGCTGGCAGAAAGTTGTGCTGGCAACTTCGATTGACAGGACCAGACGCTCCGTGCATTTCTGCTTCAGACTCCTTGAAACCCTTGTCGGTTTGATCCTCGGCTTTTGACCTTCGGCTCCTTGACACTCGGCATTGCTTGACCCTGCTTTTATCTCTGCGTTTCTCTGGCTTCATTTTGATTTGTGGACCTTGACTTCTGGTATGTCTGATGCTGGCTTTGGAAACTGATTTGGACTTGTTTGAACTGTGCTGCTTGACCTGCTCAGCTGAACCTCGGACTGACTTTGGACTTTGCTTGTTTGCCCCACGCTCCCTGGCCCTGCCGTGACACAATGTTGATTTTCATCTTAAAGTGCTGCTAGCTGGCTACAGCATGTGCTCATGTTTTTCGTTGATTCTACTGATTTCCCTTTCCCAAACAGTGACATTTCTCCTTTCCAATCTGTTTTTTTTAAATCCCCGAAGGGATATTTTTTATTTTGCAAAACTACAAAAACTGCAAAGAAATAATAGGGAAGGGACTACATCTAAGGAGAAAGAAAAGCAAACCACACTAATCTAAAACTCCAAGAGGAGGAGATCTTTTCACTGTTAGTTAAGATGTTACTATTATTAGAGTTAATGTCACAATATACTTGCAGAGTTCTTATACCAATTCACTATTTATATGTTATTTTGTTAGTTGTTATGAGAGAAGTTTCTGATCATCTTCTTATTCTTCGCTTTAACCTCCTTTCCAATTTGATCCATACATGATAGGAGCATAGAGTGCTTCCAATCACCATTGGAGACAAGCTGCAGAGAGGAACCTTGTTCAGGAGCTCATAAAATTTGTTGTATTGGCCCTATTTGCTTGAATCTTGGAGATTCTTTACAGGACTGGTGACACTTGGTCCACTCCAATTTTTGTGTTATTTGACTGAAAAACTGCCACTTTAGCCCTCCTCCAAACCCCCATAGTAAATAATGTCAGACTGATGGGAGGTGATTGCAGAGGATAGTTGTGGAAGCCACTTTTAGTTTATGAAAAGAAGCAAACATATCAGTGTTAGGAAGTATGGCAAAGGCAGAGTTTTCAGTAGAAAGGTAAGGGTTTTTTTTAAAATTGTCAGTCTAACAGTTGAATAATGCTGAAAGGGTAGTTTTTTAATGAATAGTCAGAGCTCTTCTGCTAGGCTGCTACTTGACTGCTATTTTAAGAATCAGTATAGAGAATTCTGGCTGTACTGAGACTCACCTACTTTGGGGTATCTATTGAACCCCCTTTGTCCTACCTGCTTGAAAATTAGGGAGTCTTTAAGTTAGAGGAAGACTGTGTTTCATGTAACTTTGAAGCCATTGTTTTTATAAACAGCTGCCACAAATCCTCATATATATGTTGATTAGTGATCTTGGATCCCAGGAATGTGAAGTCTGTCACAGCTTTCATGACTTAGTACTTAATATATCATTATGTATCTCAGTCTCACAATTTATTTAGAGCATCAACCATGTGCACTCATTATTTTAGCTGATGCTTAACTATATTAAGATAATCTATTAAATCTGAGTTTTGACATTACATTGTATCCTACCAGTCAATTCAGCAGTGTATTCCATCAGCATAAGTTGTGTCCCACCAGCAGAGAAGCTTTTTCATCAGAAGCATACTTAAGAGCCAATAGGACATGCTGTCCATAGTTAAGGTAAATAGCAGAGTACTACTCTATCAGCAGTACTCTGCAATAATATCAGCAGTACTCTGCAATTTTTCTGATCTGACATATGTGCAAAGTGCATTCAAATATTGTCTTTCCAAACCCAGATAAGGTAACTTTTTCATGAAGAAAGGCAGATTATGGCCTGTTAATATTTAGATACGTTCTTCAAATCTCAAGGAAAAAAATGCTCAGATTTTGAATATTTTTGATAGAATGTTTCATAAATGAAGCACACTCCCCCAAGGATATTATAATACTATAAAACTTAATTAAATTAATTAAAGTAAAGCAAATGGTGGTCTAACCCTAGAGAAAAATATGTTTAATTTATGAAACAGGCAACTATTCTTTCTGATGTATTGCATGTATAGCACATTCCTTAAACAGAATGTTCTGGTTTCTATAAGAACTAATTTGTTATGCCAGATTTAAAGAAAGTAGAATTATCTGACATATGTCAGTCAGACAGACAGACAGATAGACAACCTTTATTGGCATGTAAGAGATAAGATTACATTAAAATTTAGGAATACATCAAAACTATGGCTGTCGAACAGCCAATAAAAAAAGAACTGATCAGTTTCCCTGGTTTGAATTACAGATTGAAGAAAACAAGCAACATTAAAAGTTATAGAAGCGTTTTGCCCAGAGAGTAGCAACTGGACCTTGACACTCTCAGGAGGACCACGCCATGTAAGAAGAAGGGTGTATAGAAATTTCGCTCAAATCTTAGTATAAAATGGACAATTTAAACAGATTAGATAGCACCCTGACCACAGGGGCATTGCCTAAATTCATAGGGGATTTTTTGGCATCTTCCAGAGAAAATGACCGATGGCAATATGTTAAATCTGGCAGCACTTATACTAAAAATTGGAGGTATGTCTATAATGTTTTCAGAAAGTTACTCTCAAACACATTGAGGCAAATTTAACAAAAGAGGAAGGAATGGTGGACAATAGAAGTTATAAAATATTATTTGAGAAGCATTAATATTGTCTGTTACAGCTGTATGAATATACACCTACGTTTCTAATCAACCATTTCTGGGCAAGGTGGTTGAGAAGGTGGTGGCTGAACAGTTCCAGGCTTTCTTGGATTATGATCCATTCCAGACTGGTTTCTGCCCTGACCATGGGATGGAGACTGAGCAGGCTACCCTCACGGATGACCTCCGGAGACACCTGGATCAGGGCAGGTCAGCGCTGCTGTCGCTTCTAAATATGATGGCAGCATTCAACATGGTGGATTACGATCTTATGACCAACCACCTTACTGACTTAGGGGTTCAGGGGACTGCCTTGCAATGGTTTTCTTCCTTCCTCCACAGTTAGGGACAGAGGGCAGTGCTTGGTGGGAGGGCCTCCCTGCTGTGTCCACTTGAATGTGGAGTGCCACAGGGGGTGATACCCTCACCAATGTTGTTTAACATCTATATGTGCTCTCTCGCCCAGCTGGTCCAGGGGGTTGGGCTGGGTTGCCATCAGTATGCTGATGACACCCAGTTCTATCCGTTTTTGGATGGCTGTCTGTGCTCTGCCCCAGAGACCCTGGACAGTGCCATCTGTTCTGAACTCATATTCCTTGTCTTAATTATTTATTTCCTATATTATTTTAATTGTTATTTCAAATTGCTGTTGTAATCTGCCCTGAGCCAACTTGCAGGGAGGTAGAATATAAATGTGAATAAATAAATAAATATCTCAAGTGTGGATCATGCAGATGTTCATTGGAGGACTACCAGCTCTCAGTGCTGGTGCCACTGACTGGATAGAAGGGTCAGAACCTTTACTGTGGCAGGAGAAGTAGTGGAGCTGCTACTGCAGCACTGTTGAATGACTAGCACAGGCTAGTACCATGATAGCAACCTCCTTAACACAAGCAGTGTGGAACAAGTAAAAACAAAACAAACCCACTTTCCTTTCCAATTTATAAGAAATTAAAACATGTTCTTGTTGCTCCAAAACAATCAACAACATAATTCCCCCAAATATAGAATATTGTTTTCCAAGGCAAGATTAAATGTTTTGCCTCTTGGGAAACTAGTGGGCAGATTCCTAGGGACCCCTTTTTCAGAACGGCTTTGTAATTGTAATTCAGGTGATTTGGATACAATTTGGCATTTTTTCATTGATTGCAGAAAACACAATATGGCTCGTGACAGATGGATCTCAGTGTATATTAAAAAAATGGTGCCCTGCTACTAATCAGGAACTTGTAGCTAATCTCTTAGCTGATACTGATCCAAATGTGACATTGGCATCTGTAACCCTGGGTGTTATTAAATGAATTGACTCTTTTAGGCAGTTAATATATATTTGGTAACCAAATTGCTTAATTTTGTGAAATTGTAACTGTAATTGTATGGTACTGTATGTATATATGTTGTATTTTGTATTATATCCTACTAGGGGCCAAGCCCGTTGAAAAGGCAATTTAACGTGGAGAGAGCTAGCCCATAGAATCGCCAAGAGTCAAACACGACTGAATGGCTAACAACAACAAGACACCCTCACCAGCAGAGGCCTGGTGCACAGAGGCAGGCAGGCTTTAAATAGCACCAGGTAACTGCTAGCCACTCTTCAGTTGTGTGCCTGCATAGTGCTGATTGGAGCTACCTCCTAGCACCTTCCAATTAGGGTGACAGATTCTCCTCTCATTCCCCTCTGATATAGCAGTAGCAGCCAGTAGTTTTCTAGTGTACCACCAAGAAAATTACCAGGAAAATCTCTCTATAGTAATTCTGTTTTGGAGTGGCAACATTCCATGCACTCCCTCAGCCATTGGCCCATCAGCCACCACTCAAGAGTACTTGCGTGCCATTGGCCGGGTCCTGGGTCTGCACCTCTTCCCTGCCCGCTCCTCCTTCAGCCACTGTGCCCTGTCAGAATTACTGGCAAATGGCTTTCTCTCTTGATAAAGATACTTTTCCTGCTTACCTCCTGTGTGGAACTAACTTTCCCCTCAGTGGCTGTTGCTAGGTGTCATGAAATGGCAGTTACCTGTGTTTGTAAGATGGCTGTGGTTCTTTCTAGTCTGTTCACTTTGCTGTGTGGATAGGTCCTGGATCCCTGTGTGTCCCTGTCTCTGCCAAGTTTGTACCTTCTAAGAAGTGGCCACCCTACTTCTTAATAACATCCAGAGAGACTGCCCTATGCCTTTGGAGGACACTACCAGAGCCATCTTAAGTAGTTGTACCATTATAAGCCCACTGACTTCTGTGTATAATCCTGTTTAGGATAAATCTATCACAGGCAGGTGCTCATCTCATTACTTTTTTTGGATACCTTCCAACTACTTATGATTCAGGGGATATCTTCAAAGTCAGTTTCTCCAGGCCTCTTTTAGGCATTTTATGAATCACGTCTGGTATTGCTTTGTTTTCCTCCTGTAGTTCATACTAGAATTATTTACTTTACTAGTCATCTATGATGTCATGGTGTTTCCTCACTTTTCCCCCATCCATCACACCCTCAGATCAATGACAAAGCAGTTTGTTTTTTTATTGTGTTTTCAAGTGATCAGTGAGGCTAAATATGAAAATAACCATCTTGGATAACATGATGCAGTTACAGATGGGACATGGGGGTATGGTAGCACAAGTATTTGAGATAATTTCTAGCCCTTTCCCCCCTTCCCTTTCCGGGAGCAATTCACACCAACACCTTCTTTCAATAACAAAAGAATAAATATATAATCTTCTCTGTTGAAGAGTTTATAAAGAGTGGTTGGGTGGGTAACTAAAGGAAGGTACCAATGCAGTTACTATTTTCAGCTAAGAGGAGTTGAAGCTCTGCTTTATAAGTCTTAAACCCTCAAGGTTATGGAGGAAAAGGAGGAGGATTTATACCCCATCCTTCACTTGGAGTCTTAGTGTGGCTTACAATCTCCTTCCCTTCCTCTCCCCACAACAGTCACCCTATGAAGTAGGTGGGGCTGAGAGAGCTCTGATAGAACTGCTCTTGAGAGAACAGCTCTGAAATAACTGTTACTGGCCCAAGGTCACCCAGCTGGTTTCATGTGGAAGAGTGAGGAATCAAACCTGGTTCTGCAGATTAGAGTCCACAGCTCTTAATACACCAAACTGCTTCTGTTGGAGAGAGAGAAAGACAGAGAGAGAAAAAATGGATGGATGTTACTTGGAATAGCTCACTAGACAGAGGAACATCAGACTCTTGAAACAGATTCACTAGTCTCGCAGGAGTTTTCCCTCAATCCCCTCACAGGTTGCTAATGTACTGTTTCTCTGAGGTAACCTAATCTGCCCATCACAGGATGCCCAGCCTAATCATGCTTTTCTATAGGCACTTGAGCCCTAACCACCTATCTCTGTCAATGTCTGAGCCCTATCTACTATCTTATCTGAAGAACATTTGTTATCTGAGGCAATTTGTGATATCCATTTTTCTGCTAACTTTTCCTGAACTTTGTCTCTCTCTGACAAATTCACAGACTCATATTTGTGGGATACACTAGAGATGTGTATACACAGCAAGGAATCAAGAACTGACTGTTATACATGGAAGGGATGGGAACAAACTGAAAATAATGTGGCTCATGTCAGTTCATGGTTCATAGCCAAACCACAAATTGAACTAAAGCAAAAGGTTAATTTGTGAACTGAACGAATTCATGGTTCATGGCCCCACAACCCTGTCAAAAGTCCTTATCTAAACCCAAGCTAAGAACTTTTGTTAAGGGGAGCTGCCGCCAAAACAAAATTACAAAAATACCAGAGAGAGACAATTCTCACCCTAGTCTTGGTAAGTGCCACCATTCCTTTCAGTCTATCCCAACTGCTCAGGAGCAAAAGGACAAGTTTCCCAGAATTTCAGGGAATTAACAAGAAAAATCAGCCCTGCAGAGTAGGACTGTAGTCTGAGTTTCCAAGCAAAATCAATTACCAGATAAGTGATCAAAAGGCCAAGGCTTCTGGAAGAAGGCTTTAAAGTCAGTGAAGGCAAAATATAATTATTTTATTTAAGGTGCAAATAATAGATAAAAGACAAGACTGTGAAGGACATAAAACAATAAAGGCTACGCTTAACCAGCTTAGCTAATTCAGTAGAGCAGGGTTCCAAATTACCCAATGTTGGTTCATCTCATGCAGGTAATTTCAGCAATCCAAAGAAGCTCTCTCTTGCAGAGATACCCAGGGTATAGCCCTCATGAGCACTTAGTTCAAGTTGGATGCCATGAGCACAAGCAGAGATGGGTAACGACTGTCATACTTCATTCCACATAGTTACTGAGCAGCCTTATGGCAAATGCTATCTAACTTTATGTAGAAGGTCTTTGATTCACCTAAGACCTGCACCACTAAGAAGGTACAAAACCAGTGGAAAATAAAATACACAGACATATTGAAGTGGGTGTCTGTACATAGGGTGTCCTATGGTAAATTATAGTCTAACTATTAGCAAGAGGGAGATCAAGCCACCTAGTAGCATCTTAGCACTGGGAAGGTTCAGGCATTTATATACCCTAAATAGAAGAGTATCCCCCACAGCTTGCATTATCAGTTCCCTTCCCATTAGTAGATTTAATAAGGAAAAATCTTCAAAATAACATTCAAGTGGCACATTTGTTGCTTTTTGCACTCTGTGGAATATACGTTATCTCTGTCAGACCAGAACAGACATGCTGGGTCTTTGTATTTGTTTTGTTTTGTTTTGTTTTAAGGTTGTGCAAGAAGTGCCACTGGAATCATTTTTTATCAAAAGAGATAAAATAACTCTCCAAAGAGCCTGGGCTTTCAAAGTAGATAGGGGAAAAAGAGCTCCACTCTCACTGAGTATTCAAATAACGGATTCTGCATATATTAAGTAAAATTCATGATTGACACCATATTTGTTAGATTTTAAATTAAATTTTAAGCCAGAAAGGGACCGTTTTATCAGAGCTGCTTACAGTGGACTGAAAAATAACCTTAGGATCTATAAATATTAACTTTTTCATTGATGTGGCAATGAGATTTATTTATTTATTTATTGCACAATAATGAGACAGATACTGCCAGCAAAGGAACGAATAAATATCCTGTACTGCAGCTACCATGGAAACTAGCAACGTCTTTTCCTTATGATAAGATATTAACTGATTTTAGAGGTGTACTTAGCCCAGAAGCCTAATATTATTCTGAATATTAGTTACAATAAAATATTCAGTGATGGCTGTATTGTATTGTCTGGTTTATAGCCAGATTCTTTGCTATCGGAAATTCCCCTCTCCAAAACCTTTGGTTTCTTAAATAAAACTCTATGATCAGATTGTCTCCAACTGAAGTGGGGGTGTTTTCTTTAGATAAATGTGTTGGATACTAGCTGCTGGATTTAACTCAATAGAACACTGCATAATGCAGTCAATGTTAAGTCTATTTAAATAACATTTGTTTCAAAGGTAGATGGATTAAAACGTAGATGGCTGAAGACATTTCATACTAGAGACAATAATAATAAATTGAATAACCGATCACATGCTGCCCTTCAATGGTATCACAAAATCTACCATCTGTCTAAACTAGCCTAAAGGTAGGTTTGACATGACTAAGTAAATATGTAGCTGTTTCTCAGCAAAATCAAAAAAGATTTAGACTTTTTAATTGTGGGTAGACTGGGTCCAACTATTTTAGTAATTTATTGGTATAAAGCACCATGTTTATCAACAACCAAAGAACTCCAGTTTATTTGTTTAAAACTCAAGAGGCCTTACGATATAAATAAAATAATTACAAAAACACAATAAAAACAATCTTTTCCCAGCTAGCAGACAGAAGATTTTAGTGCAAAGTTTAGCCCTCCAATTTTAAAAGTGAAGAATTCCCCCGAACTCTGGCAAAGCCAGAGGCGCGGGAGACAGCTCCCTTTGCTTCTGGGGAAGATTTATGGGGGCAATCAAATGTTCTTTTCCAAGTTTGAAGTTTCTGAAAAAGCCAAAAATACTCACTGAGCCTTCTCCACGGATGTTAGTGACGAGGTATGGAGGCCCTTATATGGGGTAGTTACAACTTTCCAGTTGTGCTAACGCGGCTGGTCTTTAGGAGCTTCTGCTTCAAGAAATCTGATTCCGTCTCCTGCTGTTGCCACCAGCAGGGGGCTCAGATGAAAGTCTTCTGCCGCCAGTTTCCTACACCCGAGGTACTGGAGAGACTCCTGTCCTGTCTGGTGTGTCCGGAAAGGTAAAAAAAGTCCACTAAAAAGCTCCAAAAGCTAGTGAAACTCAGAGAGACCCCTGAGTATTCAACTAGGTCGTTGTAGCCAGTATAATTGCTGTATTATCAGGGTCAAATGCTCTTAGTAGCTGGCTCCAACCCACAGTCTACTCACAGCATTCAGAACTAGCAAGCAGCTTCTGAACACTCTTCAAGGCTGGCAAAAGTTGGCAAAAGCACTCTGAGCCACCACAGCCATCTGATTGTCTAAGGCCCCGGTCACACGGGGGAGGGGGGGAAGCACGGCCAAAGTGCGACTATTCTAAGCCTCAGCAAAATAGATGCAAAGCGGTGGGATCAGACAGATCCCTCAAGCCACTGCGCAGTTGCTCTCCGGCGTGATCAGATGCCGGAGGCGGAGCCACGGAATGGAGAGCGAGGTAGCCGGCTGCACATGTGTGCGCATGCGCAGTTTGGCCGGGAGCCTCGAATGCTGCGGAAGACGGGTGCACTGGCGATCCCACGGCCGCTCTTGCTGCGGAGCTTCAGGTCGGTAGTACTCTTTTCTAGGTGTTTTTTTAAATGCACTGTTTCACCCGGAAAGGACAGATCGGGGATGGGTGCGCTCCGCTTCCCAGATGTTGCGGTGTGATCGTGCCCATTTGATGTGCCCCCGATCCGTCCCTCTTGCGGGGCAAAACCTCCCATGTGATCAGGGCCTAAGGTGACTACCGTGGCAAGCAGCACTCTCAAGTTGTGAATCTGGCTTTTCAAGGGGAGTATAGCCCATGCAAAACAGGAGAGATCTTGAGTCCCTGGTCTGCCTTTCCACTAACCCAGAGAACCTTTATCTTGTTACAGTTAAGTGCTGAAGAACCTCTGTTGTGTAGTGGTTAGATTGATGAACTAGGATCCAAGGCAGGTATGCCAGGAGGCAGCCTACAATCATTACCATCACTTAATAGGGGGCAGGAGAAAATCAGCCAGAAGTTGCCATCTGTCATGACATCAGGGTGCCCCAATGATGTTAACTGGTTATAATGTTATGAAGTAAAAAGAATTTAAATATACCCAATTGGGAAAATATTCTTGTGGTAGCATACATTTTTAGCACTGGAATAAAATGAACTTGGGTTCTAGAGTAGTAACTCACTCCAATATTTAAAAACAGAACTTAGAAATTTATTTACAAAAGATAGACTAACATAAAAACATACAAGTAGGGGGAAAGAGTGTACAATGGGACAAAGATGAAACAATAAACCTATCTAACTAATCTCTAGATATTGACCTTAAGCAGCTTATAGCTCCAAATCTTGAGTAGCAGTCTTTCCAGCAACAATTATGCAAGAGTGGAAGTCCTGAAAAGTGTGAAGGCCTTTCTTCCAGCTTCATGTGCTCTTCACCAGCATGATGTTGTCATATGCCAATGACTTCATGGGGGGGGGAAGGGTTCTGGCTTTCTCACCCTTGCCCTATATGGTAACCCAGCTGTCACTTGCTAATCGAGTGACCAATCAGCATGATCAGTCACTTAATCTAGCTGAGCTGAGCTGAAATCTAGACCACTAGCTGTCAAACTGACATTTGAGCTGTAGATGACCAACTGTCAACCAATTACTTGATAGTTCCCAGCTGCTAGCTATCACACTGAAAGGCAACTTCATACAGGTGCTTGATAGGTAAAGCTCTTCAGTGACTTGGATAACAATCCTGAAATCACTTATACATGGGGTTTTGCTTACCACAAGATGACAATTCCAAAATAAATGCAAACATACCACTGGGGAATCACTTTCATGACACCAACGTAGGGTCATCATTCACAGAGCAAACCTGAAAGTGACATCATGTTATTGAAGCAATGCTCTAGTATTTGTCAGAAACTCTATGGAGCATCATATTGACAGTGTGATGTCACTTCTAGGTTTGCCCTGAAAACAACTCCACCCCATCAACATGATGGAGCACACACACACCCCTCGCATTGCTCTAGCTCCAAGTCTTCCACCAGGTGTTGGCTGCCAGCTCTAATCCAGGATGCCCAGATTCAAATTCCCATTCTGTTATGAAACTTCCTGAATGATCTTGAGCCAGCCACATTGTTTCATCCAAACCTACCTCACAGAGTTGTTGTGGCAATGAAACAGGGAACGGAAAACTATGTGAGCCATCATGATTTCTTTGGAGGAAAGGCAGGATAAAAATATACTAGATGGCTAGACTAAAGGTGATATTCAAATGTGTATGCTATGTTTTTGCTTGCAGTGCTTAAAAAGGCTTCGCATTGCTGAATGATTTAGCAAGGTAGCAAAAAAACCCCACATCTACTTAGAATACAATTGATTTTCAATGTCAGCATGTTAACAAAACAAAGGGCAGTGAGTGCAAAGGATAATATAGTCATGGGCTAAAATAAAATGGCTACTCTGGCCTATGTTAATTCTATCTGGAGATCATACTTAATGTGTATGGTGTTGAAGTCATGGATCACTGGGATCAGATCAAGGACAGTGATGGTTGACTGCCTTTTGTTCTGTGTCTGAGTACAGGAAGATAGAGCCAAGTCAACATTGTCCCCCTTTATTTTTACATATCTACTGCTGTATTGTTGTGGTACTTTTGTACTAATAGCCTTTTCAGTATTTAAGAATTCTGAAGAATTCTGGGGAAGACAAGAAGAAGAGAACAGACTATAGCATTGGGAGATGCTGTTGTACAGGGAATGTGCCAATGTTCTTTGAGATTTCTTGTTTTAAGTGATGAAACATAACAAGCTGTCATCAGTTATTTATCAAAGGAACAATCCTATCTCAATGTGATACAGTTTCAATGGTGGGTGCATGGTAGTATGCTCCAACAGTTACCATGATTTAGGAGTTATATTGGGACAAATCCAATTAACAAGCAGGGGACATGCTCTTTGGGAAAAAATAAACCAATAGTTTTGGCAACACCTACCAAGGTTTTTTATTTATATTTATAATTTGGATTTATGAATTGCCCTCAGGACTCTAAGCAATAAACAACAATACAAATATATATCACAAACACATAATAAAACACTTGTTAAAACTATTTTTTTCAAATGGTACCAATACATCAAATTTCATACTGTGTCATCAGGTTGTTTGGTTCATGGCTTAATAAGTACTCTCTTTCTTAGACTTCAATGTATTCCATTAGCTATTGATTTACACATCTGACTGTACTGAATGTGCTTAGGAACAAAAGTACCAAAACTTCAACTAGAAAAGGAGTGAGAAATGTGTGGTGAATGATTAGCACCAAAAGATGATAAGCCTAATCTTCTCCCTCAAGCAATTAATGTCTCAGTTGATACTGCTCCAACAGACTTCCTTCCCCAGTTCACCTGAGGGCCCAAGCCAATGACGTACTGCCTTGGAAATGGCCACCTCTGATACACCAAGGGGCTCACCATTCAGCCCTACCTATACTCTAGCAACCCACACTATTCTTGCCATCCCATGATCTATCAACTAAGCAGGCCAGACCTAATGACATTTATCCATATCCTGTGAACAATATGGATCAGGCACTTATTGCCTTTTCCTTCATGGTCCCAACAGTAACTGTCCGATATTATATTAATCCTTGGTGTATGTTGGGGGGAAATGTCAGTAGCACTCAGAAATGCTTGCAAAAGGGAATCAAATATAGCTGAGAAAGCCACTGTATGAGCATCCTCCCATTGGCTGGACTAGCAGCTCAGTCCTGCCAGTTGGGCCTCAATGTTTTTTTTTTTTTTAAGGACAGGCAGCATGATAATGACACCAGGTTGGGCACAGAAGGATTTTTTTTTAGTGCTAGTTGGCAATCTGCTGGTGGTCCCAGCCCCAAAGACATCTGGCCCCAACCTGGTGGAACTCTCTGCTAAACACCATCAGGGCACTGCAGGATCTGATGCAATTCTGCAGTGCCTACAAGGCAGAGATTTTCTGCCAGGCTTTTGGTTGAGAACAACAACGGTTCTATCTTGGCTGGCACCCTCTTCTGTTATTTACATCTACCTTGCCGTCTTCTCCCCTGCCTGCTAAGTAGCCAGCAGTTGGAATTGTGACTGAGTATTCACCATCCAATTGTGGAAATGTTTTATTAATGTTTTAATTCATTTTATCTTGTTTCTGTTTTATGGATACTGTACATCACCCAGAGCCCTGCCACAGCAGGGATTGGGGATTCATAAATACAATAAATGATGATGATGACCAATGCTCCCTCTAAGCTGCAGAGTCTTGTGAGCAAAAATTCTACTGTGTGTTAGCCAAACTGCTTTATCTACAGCAGATGGTGAACTAAATTTCCTATGGGATCCTGCCAAAGTTTACGGAGGTCCGGTCCACCCCAAGAATGTCCCAGTGAGAGAGACGAGACTGGTGAATTCAAAACAATTTGTTCTTTACTGAAGAATATCAAAATCACATACACACAAAACAGAATCTCACACACATAGAATCAAGTTCCTTAGGAGAACAGAAATAGCAAAATAGTTCCTTTCTACTTAGGAGGTAGGTAGGTATCGTTCATACTTATCTGTTCCTGAAGCCTTGTCTGTTGCAATGAAGAATTGAGGGGTAAAGAAAAGAGTACCTAGGGGTATTTCTAACTCACACTGCCAGAACCAGCCGGCTGCAGTCCAAGAGATCAAGAACAGACAAAGGGTTGTTGGATAGCAAGCTGGACTTTAGGGGATAAAAGTAGACAGAGGAGGATGAAGGGTTTGCGGCTAACAAAGACCCAACACATGGTCTTCACTTTTTATAGGTGAATCTTCGGGCGGGTGGCAACCTTGCCAAGCTGGAAACCCACCTACCTGTAAGTCCGTCCCATGACTACAACCATTGGTGCGTGTAGTAAGGGTGTCTACTTTAGGGGTTTGGCCAATATTTGAAACTCTAGACTCTAACTCAAGGACAAGCCATCTGGTTAGGTGTGAAAGCTGGGCGTCAGGATCTTCCTTCATGTGCAGATAGATCTCGGCTTTCCCAGGCAATCAAAGCAACATCTGCCAGGAAATGGCTATTCAGATGTAGATCAGATCCGTGCACTGCGTGACATCATGTCCTATAGTAATGGGGGATTGCTTGTCTTTAAGCTGTGGTTTCTGCTAACAATGGTGAAATGTGCTTCTCTTCCCCTAAGGCTAGGAGCTGTATGTGTTTGCAAGCTTCATTAACATGAAAAGCAGGCAGGTACCTTTTATGTGAAACCTCTCACAACAGGTGATTCAAGAAGCGCTCCCTATGCCCAGGGTGTATGTGTATGCACAGTCCAAGTGGTGTGTCAGCAGATATAACTCCATAAACAGCAAATATCAGTCTCTTTCTCAACATTTGTGAGCTACCAGTATTAAAGTTGTGAGCCAGCGATTTGGCTGCTGCATAAGCTAGTTTGCTCTGGAGCCATCCTTCCTGAGCTAAGACAAAAATGTGTGAGCCGGAGGCTAAAAAATTGTGAGCTAGCTCACACTATCTCAGCTTAGAGGGAACACTGATGATGAAGACAATGATTATGATGTCCCTTTTTAATACTGCCAAATTAAGCACAATTACCTAGCAGCAGTATCATAGGATTCAGAGAGACTTGCTTCTGAGTCACCAAACAGAATCACTCCACAATCACATGCATATTTATTTGAGAAGTCCCAATGAAATTAGTGGGAATCCTTCCAAGTTAATATCCACAGAATCATACAGTATGATTGGTGGACTGCTTTTTCACTAATTCTGCTTGACAAAACCAGTGTAAGATAATTCAGTGGCACAATATATATTAGCTAAGGAGCCTCCACTTGCAGTGTGTCTGCATATAAGTCATCTGCTTTATAATAACATTTCTGTCAGTAGTAGAATTTTTCCCCCAGAATTTCAGCAGCATCCAAAATAAGGACCAGCAAAGAAATTTTTTTAATATCTTGGGGTGATTAAGGAAAGACAGAAGACGTACAATTTTCTTACATCTATTGTAAATGCCACAATGCCGTTTGTTTGTTTGTTTCCTGAACTTGTATCAGATATCTTCAAATCTGAATATTTTAAAACAAATGCAGAGCTCTGTAGGGCTTTGCAGAAGTGTAGCTCTGACCATATATTGCACAGGAGAACAACAGCCATGCATATTTCAAGGTCACTTTCTACAGCTATGTATAGCTAATTGTTGTGGCTATGTTTAATGGATTCAAAATTTTCTCAGAGGATCCTTTTTTTTATTTCCAAGGTGCTGTACTGACACTTGTTTTGCTATGAAGTTGATGTCTCATTGTTGCCTTTGGTCTTATTATATTCAGGATGGCTTCATTACTTTCTTGTGCTATTGCTATAGTGTGTGGATACTTAACTGACAATGGATTTCCATTCAAGCAACTGCTTTCTTCTGTTAGAATGGAAAACAGTACTAATCTAATTAAGCCCATTATAAAACAGACTTAAAGATAATAACCAAATCTCCCTTATATATAAAAGCCGAATGGTGGTGGCACTTCTCTAGAACATTCCACATGCTCCGGAATTGGTTGGCACCCTGGTGTGTCACTCAGATTCTGTCCCTATCCATTGGCTGCATTGCTTGAGTCTCGCCTCCAACATTCTAAACAGTTTGCTGTTCTCCCCCCCCATAGCCAGTCAGAACACAGAGGTTATTTGCATATGCAACCTCATTGGCCTTTGCCTCGGAACACAGAGGTCGTTTGCATATGCGACTTGACTGGCTTTTGCCCCTAACATTCTAAACAGTTTGCTGTTCAGAGGTAAAATGTGTCCAGTCTCCAGGTGAGGGCTGGAGATCACTCAGAATTAAAACTGCTTTCCAGATGGCAGAGATCAGTACGCCTGGAGAAAATGGTGGGCTCTGTATCTTTATCCGCTGCTGAGGTGGCCCCCGTATGACAACCAATGTGACGTAGCAGTCAGGGCTTCAGAGCACAGAAGAGGCTGCAGGTGTGTGGGGTGTGTGGAAAGCTGAAGAGTGAGGGGGAAATAAAGGTAGGTTGATAATTGGCTGGGCAGGAGATAGGGTTGCCAACTCCAGGTAGGAAATTCCTGGAGTTGTGAGGGATAGAGCCTGGAGAGGGTGAGGTTTCAGGAGGCGCGGGACCTTGGACAGGTATAAAGCCATAGACTCCACCCTCCACCCTCCAAACCAACCATTCCCTTCTCACAGTTTTCATGATCTATTACTCTGTGCATGACATAATATATTCAGATTAGATATTCAGCTGGGGTAGTCATGTTGGTCTGAAGCAGCAGAACAAAGTTTGAGTCCACTGGCACCTTTAAGACCAACACAGTTTTATTCATGGTGTAAGTTTTCATGTGCAAGCACTCTTCCTCAGATACAGTGGAACAGAATCTACTCAACCATTATTTATAGGGGGTGGGGGTTGTTATCAGGAAGGGCCATTTAGAGTCAAGATGCATAAGTAATAGGTGATAATGGCTGAAAGATCTGTGAATGGCAGTAAACTAGTACGCAAATACAAGAGTTAACAAACACATGTGGGAATGAGGTTTGAGTCCAGTGGCACCTACAAGATGAATAAAGTTGAATTCTGGGTACAAGCAAGAACTGAGAGACTTAGTATGCACACACCTTCAGATTCATTGAGATAGATTTCCTTAAATATTACATATTGGGAGGGGAGGTTAGTTGCAAGGAGGAGCTAATTAGAGTCAAGATGGCAAAGTAACTGAACAATAAATACAGCTAAGATTGGAATAACACATTAGATAAGACATTGTAAACAGCAGTAAGTTAGTATACAGATAACAAAGGACTTAACAACAGATGTAAGACATAAGTTTGAGTCCAGTGGTATCTTTAATACCAACAAAGTTTGATTTCTGGGGATAAATGAGAACTGAGTGACTTAGCATGTGTAGTGAGATAAGAAGCTAATATCTCTGTTATGTCCTGGGGGTTCCATTTGTCTGAGTGGTATAATAATTAGTAATTCAGCAATCTCCCATGCCTGTCTGTTTCTGAAGCTTCTTTGCAATAAAACAGCTACTTTGAAGTCCCCCACTGAGTGTCCTGGAAGGTCAAAGTGTTCTCCTACAGGTTTTTCAGCCTTGTGATTCTTGTTCTCAGATTTGTGTCCATTTTATCCTTTGGTGTAAGGTTTGAACTGTTCGTCCTATGTATTTTAAAAAATTATTTATTTGATTTGTACCCCACCCTCCCCACCGGAGCAGGCTCAGGGCGGCTGTAGAGAACTGAAGGGCATTGTTGACATTTAACAGCATACACAGTGTTAGAAATTGAGCATATGGATAAACCTGAGATGGTGTAGTTGATGTTGCTAGGTCCAGTGATTGTGTCATTTTGGTGTAGCCAGTTTGGTGTAGTGGTGTGGCGGATTCTAATCTGGGAGAACCAGGTTTGATTCCCCACTCCTCCACTTGCAGCTGCTGGATGAAAGGGCAGTTCTTGAAAGAGCTCTCTCAGCCCCACCTACCTCACAGGGTGCCTGTTGTGGGGAGGGGAAGGAACTTGATGGTGTTGGAGAAAATGTTTGAGAACCCATGGGAAAATAGAGGCCTCTTGCTTAAGGGGACCAAATTAACGAAATGAAAAAATAAAAACATATGACTGATGCTACTTTCTCTACTTGTGCTGTAATGTGTTGTTTCTGGGGTTTAATGGCTTTGCTAAGGGAGAGACAGGAACTTCACAATAGCATCAGAAATGAGTTTTTCATTTCCTTTTACTATTTAATGTATATCATTCCAGCCCTTAAAACACAAATTGATTCCTTTGTTACTATCAGAGATCATCCCAAATAAAATAGTGAGTCAAGCATGATTTCCACTGAGTGTACTTCATTTGGGGGTGGATGTCTTTTATGGCCAGTGTTTACTAAGTTTGTTTTGAAAGCCTCTTATCAAAAGTAAGAAAGTAGTTTGTAGGACATTAATTTCTGCAAAATTATAAAGTTATAAACTGACTATTTAAAATCCATCATGTGGAGCATTAATTAAATAACAAAGATATATTTTACTAATTCCCAGGGGTCTTTTCATAGAAAAAGAGGTGCAGGAGCTCATTAGCATAACTCATTAGGCTATGCCACACACCCTGACATCACCAGTAGTGTGTCAGAAGACCACACCCCTTGACATCACCGGAAGTGTGTCAGAAAGCAACACCCACCACTCAGGCTCCACTGGACTGTTTTGGATTGCTAGCTATTGTGGGGGGGGGGGCGTGCAGATCTGTCCTCACAGAGGAGGGAAAACTTGTGCCTGAATAAAACTTGGTCTTAAATGTGCCACTGGACTGCTTTGGATTGGTAGACATGGGGGGGGGGAGAGAAGATGCAGATTCTCCCTCACAGAGGAGGTACAGGTTGCACCTGAATAAAAATCTGGTTTTAAAGATGCCACTGGATTGCTTTGGATTGTAAGACATGGGGGAGGGGAGATGCAGATTCTCCCTCACAGAGGAGGTACAGCTTGCACATGAATAAAAACCTGGTTTTAAAGATCCCACTGGACTGATTTGGATTGGTAGACATGGTGGGGGGGGGAAATGCAGATTCTCTCTCACAGAGGAGGGAGAGCTTCTACCTGAATAAGCCTTGGTCTTAACGGTGCCACTGGACTCTTTGCATTGCTAGGTATTGGGAGTTAGTAACTCTGACTATCCAACATCACTACCCCCTTCAGCCACACAACTGTGCTACAACAAGAAGAAAAACAAACACATTTTAAAATACAGCACAATGGAAGTCACCAACTACTCACAAATTTGTCCTCCAATTTTTGGTCTTGCCCCAGCCTACTAACTGCCTGCCTCTCCATGCATCCTCCTCCAGCACAGAGGGCAGGGAAGAGGTGCCTTGCTTTCCCACCCTATCCTGGAGTTTACTATATTTCCACACATGACATTATTTGTACTGCCTCATAAGATTTAGAGACTGCAGTAGTCTGATGCTAAAGGGCAAAACTGAGACTCAGAAAGATGAAGCAGCACTGTTTTTTTTACCTCTATTAACCAGAAACTAATTATGTGGGGGAAAACAACCTTTTTCAATAGCAATATCCCCACCCCTTCGCCTCCTCTCTCCAGGAGCATTGCTCCAGTGAGCTCCGGCCCCAACCGAGGCCTGTTATCCCCCACAATAAGGTAAACCCTAGTAAATACAGCTTTAGTATTCAAATCATTATTTTGTCCATTGTCATCACCAAGGTGGCAGAAATACATTATGCATTATATTTGTATTAACTTGCAGTATTTGTGATTATATTACTCAATGAAATTGCTGAGTGGTTGGGTTAGAACAGATAAAAGGAAGTACTTCTTCACCCAAAGAGTGATTAACACATGGAATTCACTGCCACAGGAGGTGGCGGCAGCTACAAGCATGGACGGCTTCAAGAGAGAATTATATAAGCATATGGAGCAGAGGTCCATTGGTGGCTATTAGCCACAAGGTATAGATAGGAACTCTTGGTCTGGGGCAAGTGATGCTCTGTATTCTTGGTGCTGGGAGGGGTCAACAGTGGAGGGCTTCTAGTGTCCTGGCTCTACTGCTGGACCTCCTGATGGCACCTGGTATTTTTGGCCACTGTGTGACAGAGTGTTGGACTGGATGGGCCATTGGCCTGATCCAACATTGGTTTCTCTTATGTTCTTAGAGCCAGTTTGGTGTAGTGGTTAAGTGCGCGGACTCTAATCTGGGAGAACCGGGTTTGATTCCCCATTCCTCCACTTCCACCTGCTGGATGACCTTGGGAAAGCCATAGTTCTGGCAAGGCAGTTCTTGAAAAAAGAGTAGTTTCTGTGAGAGCTCTCTCAACCCCACCTAACTCACAGGATGTCTGTTGTGGGGAGGGGAAGGGAAAGGAGTTTGTAAGTCGCTCTGAGACTCCCTTGGGTAGTGAAGGGCGGGGTATAAATCCAATCTCCTCCTCCTCCTCCTCCTTCTCCTCTTCTTCTTCTTCTTCTTCTTCTTCTTCTTCTTCTTCTTCTTCTTCTTCTTCTTCTTCTTCTTTTCTTATTAATGATCTTTACTTCTGCATTCAAGAGCTGTTGGGGGTTGAATTGTGCATTCCACATTCATTCTTATAATTTTTTCTGTTGTTCTAATGATGGCGTTTGTAATTAAGAATATGTTTCTGCCAAAATATCATTTCTTGGGGAAGAGTTTACTGTTAAAAAAAGAAATGATGTTATTAGATTAACGTGATCATTTGTATCCCCACATACATAATATCAAGCACAGTATTAATTAATTTCAGCAACTGTGTGTTGCAACCCCCTTAATATGTTACTTCAATTGTATTACTGTAGAATATAAAGAAAAATTGCTCTGCAAGCAAATTTAGAAACACATACATAAGGGGGGAAATGAAGCTTACTTGCCCTACATTTCTGCTTACATTTCTTCTGCAAAGTGAAGTTTTCAACACGGAAGGAATGATGTTTGCTGAATAACAAATGTGTAGACTTTAAAAACAGTTGCTGCTTTATCAAAAGGAATCTGGCTCATAGAAAATGTATCCATGTTGCTTGAATAATATGACAAACAAACAAAACTCTATGTGAATATGGCTGCTTAGGGTACAATGAGACAAGTCAGTGAGATCCACCTTTAAAAAAAAAAAAAGTTAACAGCTACCATGGCTTCAGGTGGGGGGGTTGGTTTACTGAAAGAGTTGGACCACCATATTAACAGAGATGGTTTAACTTTTTTCCACATACCATTTTCCTAATAAAAATAAACCATCTCCCAAATTACTATTTCTCTTCCTACAGGAAGGGGCAGGGAAAGATGGGGAAGCAAACATGGCCCTTGGGGGAAAAAAAAAGCTTCAGGACATCCCCCTTGTGTGCTTCTGGTCCAGTTTAAGGATGGAGCCTAGTAGGTCAAAGCAAACAATAATAAAAAGTGCCCAGTTGCAGCAGAAAATTAGAAATTCCACACAATAAGGTGAACATTGAAAATACAAGTTTAGTATTCATGTTGTTGTTCTTCTTTGTCACCTCCAAGGTGGAGGACATACATTATGCATTATATTTTATTAACTTCCAGTATTTGCAGCTATATAAATGGAAAAATTGCTCTGTGGGGAAAAATCTTCGAAGTGTCTCCTTTGAATGCTTCTGGTCAGGTTTAAGGGTAAGTCAAGGGGCACAGAAGTAAAAAGTGCCCAGTGGCAACAGGAAATGGGAGGGAGAGTTGCATCATCCTGTGTGCAGAATTCAAGGTTGGGTTTTTATTTAACTCTGTTTACAAGGAGCTGAGGCCAGCATACAAAGTTATCAACTCCCTCATTTTATTCTCACAACAACCTTGTGAGTGAGGTTAGGAAGGGGGAGAGAGACAGCAACTGGCTGAAAGTCATGAAGCAAGCTGGCTGAAGGTCATGACTTCAGATCAGGTAGCTAATGTAACTCCCATCTTTAAAAAGGGTTCCAGAGGAGCTCCGGGAAATTACAGGCCAGTCAGTCTGACGTCGATACTGGGTAAATTGGTGGAAACCATTATTAAGGAAAGAATTAGTAGGCACACAGATGAGGAAAACCTATTGAGGCAGACTCAGCATGGCTTCTGTAAGGGAAGATCTTGTCTCACTAACCTGTTAGTGTTCTTTGAGGGGGTGAACAAACATGTGGACAAGGGGGATCCAATAGATATTGTTTACCTTGACTTCCAGAAAGCTTTTGATAAAGTTCCTCATCAAAGGCTCCTTTTGTTGTTGTTCAGTCACACAGTCAAGTCTGACTCTTCGCGACCCCATGGACAAGATCTCGCCAAGCCCTCCTGTTTCCCCCGGGCTTCTGAAGTTTGCTCAATTTCACGTTCGTTGCATCTATGACACTGTCTAACCATCTCATCCTTTGCCGTCCCCGTCTTCTTTGACCTTCAATCTTTCCCAGCATCAGGGTCTTCTCCAGTGAGTGCTCCCTTCTCATTTGGTGGCCAAAGTATTTGAGCTTCAGTTTCATTATCTGGCCTTCCCGGGAACAGTCAAGCTTGATTTCTTTTAGGATTGACTGATTTGATCTTCTTGCAGTCCAAGGGACTCTCAAGAGTCTTCTCCAGCACCATAGTTCAAAAGAATCTATTCTTCGGCGCTCGGCCTTCCTTATAGTCCAACTTTCGCCGCCATACAATTCCAGGTCTCAGTTTCCTATCTTTCAGGGTTGCCAGAAGATCTGAAGGAAAAGAGTCTTGTCTGTTTAATAGAGACTTAATGCATGGAAATGCACAGCTGTAGTTTTTTATGGCATGGAGGTAAATAACATCACTGGATAATTAACATCCCTTAAAGGGAGCTAGCTTCCTTTGCTACCCGAGAATATTAACAAGTCATAAGCCCTATGAACATTGGGCAGTGCCTTGCAGATCACAATGACTGTGCAAATGCAAACATTACTGTGTGAATGTAGTGGAATTACTAAAGCATTGTATGAAGATATTGGGAAAAGGAGCTCTATTGGACCAGAGGCATCCCATTTATCTGGCAGTGAGGTAAGGGTCAATTTTTGCAACCTGAGGTGTTGCTGCACTTCAAATTATTAAGACAGTTACCACTTTAGACATGCGGAAGAAACTCCACTGATCAGGCCCCCCTTTGTGGCAGTTAGCGCCCAGTGCTTTGGGCAAGTTGGGCCTTTCCCGGGATGAAGTTTGGAACTTACTCTTCTCCGTTCAGTGCCGCTTCCACTGCAGCTGCTTTGGGCTATGGGTTCCCTTGCTGTGTAGTAGTGTCAGTGGAATCTTGTTCAAATCAGGACTGTCACTGGAGTGCCAGTCACTGCACTCCAGTTTGGGAGGTGGCGTTGTGGATCCATGAGCTAGTGGCGGGCTTTTGCCTAGCATTCAAAGAATGGAATTACAAAGTTTAAAGTTATTAATGAGGTTTTGCTTTCAGGTGCTGTTGGGCTGTGGGGTGAGATGAATAGTCAATGTCTGCAGCCACAGCATGGTCTTTTGGGCCACCCAACGGGCAAGGAGGACACCCTGGCTGTGAAGGCCCTTGTGCTATGAGCTGAGGCAGACCTTGCAATGATAAGAGCAAGGTGGCCCAGAGTTCAGATAGTCTGGTTGGCTATTCTGCTTCCTCGCGAACAACAAAGACATGATACTACGAGTTGAGACTGACCTTGTGCTGATAAGAGCAAAGTAGCCCAGAGTGCGGATACTCTGGTTGGATATTCTGACTCACCATGAAGGGCAAGGCCCTGGTGTTACGCGGAGGCTTGCCTTGAGATGATGAGAGCAAGGTGGCTCGGTAGTGCGGCTAGTGGGGTCGGTTATTTTGTCCCACTAGGTATGGCACAATTTGGTGACCCCCACTAGGCATAAAGGCACCCACAAGATGGGGAAGGCCATGGAGGGTGGTTGAGTTCCA
>NW_015205890.1:0-396 GCF_001447785.1 Gekko japonicus | reverse complement strand
CTCTTCTGATGTTCTTACGAAGGCCTCTGGCCTGCTGTTGGTCCTCCAGGGCTGGCCAGTGTGCGAGACAGGATGCTGGAGGAGATGGACTGTTGGTCTGATCCAGCAGGGCTTTTCTGATGTCCTTATGTCCTTAAGAATCTGCCCTCCAAAGCCGCCCTTTTCTCCTGGGGAAGTGCCCTCTGTTGCCTGGACATCGGTTCTCATTCCCGGAGATCCCCGGGACCCACCTGGAGGTTGGCAGCCCCAGCTTGCCCATGGCGCCCAGCGCATAAGGCGGCCACATCCATCAGTGTCTCGCACACTCCCGTTTTGGCCAGTTCTGGGCTGTCTCTGTTGGTGGGGTGGGTGGAAGCCGGTTCGGTTCACTCCTCCTGGGGCGAGGCGGGGGCCTTA
>NW_015205889.1:0-568 GCF_001447785.1 Gekko japonicus | reverse complement strand
CCGGAAGGCCTGGCGGGAGCTGGTCCATCCCCAAGAGTTGGACTGAACTGTGCCACTGAACAACAATAACCCAGGCCATACAGGGCTGTGAAGGTTAAGAACAGTGCCTTGAATTGAGCCCAGAAGCAAATTGGATGCTAATGTCGGTGGACAAAGACTGGAGTGATACAGTCCCTCTGACCAACCTCAGTCAATGCTCTGGCTGCAGCATTCTGGACCAACTGTGGCTCCCAGGCAGTCTTCAAGGGCTGGGTGGGAGTTGGCCAGTGGCTATAGCGTCTCAATGGTCTCCTGCTGTGTGTCCTTTATTCAAATTCACTTTCAGAATAGTCACTTTAAGATCTGCAAACCTACATACCGTGTGCATAAGACAAACAAATGGCCTCACAAATGTGGAAGAAAGGAGGCCAACACAGAAAAGCCTGTAGGGGAACATTTTAAAAGTTTTCCTGGTCATTCATTTACAGGAGTCTTGTTTCTGTCTTGTTCATTCCGGTGACTTTGTACTGAAATATACTAAATTATGCCTTTGTTTGGTGAATGCATGGCTGAAGTCAGAATACCAAAC
>NW_015205888.1:0-444 GCF_001447785.1 Gekko japonicus | reverse complement strand
CCTCCGAGCAGATGGCTGTAAATCAGGCTATATAAGGAATGCCTATATAAATCACAATGGCAGACTGTGGAAGCAACTCGTCACAACCCTGTGAACTCTGTGGTCGCAACTCCAGACTTGCCTGCCTCCTGAATTCTACTTTGTGAGCTACTGGCATTAAAGTTGTGAGTGAGCAATTTGGCCACTGCATAAATCAGTTTGCTCTGGAGCCCTCCTTCCTGAGCTAAGACAAAAATGTGTGAGCTGGAGGCTAAAAAACTGTGAGCTAGCTCACACTAACTCAGAGGGAACACTGGTCCTGTGAAATTCATGACTCTGCCTGCCTCCTGCATGCAACCTTTGGACTGACCCTCTGCTCTACTTTTTGGACCTGATCAGTGACCTTGGACCGCCTTGACTCTGCTTTCCTGAACAACCAGGGTTACCAGGTCTGGGTTGGAAAAT
>NW_015205887.1:0-534 GCF_001447785.1 Gekko japonicus | reverse complement strand
TTCGTTGTTTGGCTGTGGGTCCTGACAGCGTGATCATACGAGAACATCTGCCAAGCGTCCGGCACCCGTCAGCAACCCGTTTTGCTTCGCCGCAGAAGTGGAGTGGCAACCCGTTTTGCTCTGCCGCGGAAGCGGAGGTAGCAAATGGGTTGCTACGGGCCACGGATGGACTTTCTCTGTGTGATCGCTCCAGAGCACTCCCATGGCATTGGGCCATCCCGACTCCGTGCCATTCCCCCCAAACACCGTCTCAGTATGCGCATCATTGCACACTGCATAGGGAGCCCTCAGTATGGAGATGCGAATCATTGATCCCTCGTTGAAGCGCACCGGAAACACGCGGCAAAACCCCCCCCCAAGATTCACCCGTGGTTGCGTCTGATCACCTAGCAGTGGCCTGCCCCTGCAGCCTCCAGGGACTGTGTGGTCGCGCAAATGCGGGTCAAATTCCTACAGCGCAAATAGCCTCGCTTCCCCCCCGTTTTACCTCATGCATGTGACCGCATCTTTCTATTGTTGCTCAATAGAGAGCAT
>NW_015205886.1:0-451 GCF_001447785.1 Gekko japonicus | reverse complement strand
CCTTGACTTTGGACATCTTGGCAAATTAGAGTCTGAAGGCTCCCTGGTAGCAGAACCACTTAAACTGTTCTCCATGTATGAGGGGAGGAGGGAGAACTGTCAGAGTCCCTCAGCCCAGGCTCAACAACGTTCCTTAGAAGGATCAAGTTTATTGAGTTCAGTAGTAGCAGGTCATGTGTACATACATCCTGTGCAAAAGCTAACCCACCAGCTCAGCCCCACCCACCTCACAGGGTGTCTGTTGTGGGGAGGGGAAGGGAAAGGAGTTTGTAAGCCGCTCTGAGACACCTTTGGGTAGTGAAGGGTGGGGTATAAATCCAATCTCTTCTCTTCTTCTTCTTCTTCTTCTAAATGGTTCTCCATGTATGAGAGGAGGAGTGAAAACTGTCAGAGTCCCACAGCAGTTAAGCTCAACAACGTTGCTTAGAAGGATCAAGTTTATTGAGTTCAG
>NW_015205885.1:0-415 GCF_001447785.1 Gekko japonicus | reverse complement strand
TAGGAAAAGATGGCACGAATACACAGAAGTATACAAGAAGGAAAAGGAACTCAGTGTCCTTGACACCATGATGGTGTGACCACTGACCTTGAGCCAGACATCCTGGAGTGTGAAGTCAAATGGGCCTTAGAAAGCATTACTAACAATAAAGCTATCCAAGGTGATAGTAGCCCAGCTGAGCTATTCAAAGTCTTAAAAGATGGTGCTGTTAAAACACTGCACTCAATCTGCCAGCAAATTTGGAAAACGCAACAGTGGCCACAGGATTAGAAAAGGTCAGTTTACATTCCAGTCCCAAAGAAGGGCAATGCCAAGGAATGTTCAAACTATCACACAACTGCGCTCATTTCACACACTAGCAAGATCCTGTAAGCTAGGCTTCAGCGGTATATGGATAGAGAACTGCCAGAAGTAC
>NW_015205884.1:0-569 GCF_001447785.1 Gekko japonicus | reverse complement strand
GTAGGACTCTGGTGGGAAGGGAACCTACAAGCTATCGAAGGTAATGATACACTGTTATGTCGAAGGAACATAAGAACATAAGAGACGCCAATGTTGGATCAGGCCAAAGGCCCATCCAGTCCAACACTCCGTATCACACAGTGGCCAGAAATACCAGTGCCATCAGGAGGTCCACCAGTGGGGCCAGGACATTAGAAGCCCTCCCACTGTTGACCCCCCCAAGCACCAAGAAGACGGAGCGTCACTTGCCCCAGAGCCCCTATCTATACCTTGTGGCTAATAGCCACTGATGGACCTCTGCTCCATATGCTTATCTAATTCCCTTTTGAAGCCGTCCATGCTTGTAGCCGCCACCACTTCCTGTGGCAGTGAATTCCATGTGTTAATCACTCTTTGGGTGAAGAAGTACTTTATTTTATCCGTTCTAACCCGACCGCTCAGCAATTTTCATGGAGTGCCCACGAGTTTAATACTTTCTTTTCTCAACCTGATGTGGATAGCCAAGGATAGCCCGATCTCATATAGTCGCCAGACCCTCCGATCCGGGTGGGGATTCCCCCAGTTTTTTT
>NW_015205883.1:0-466 GCF_001447785.1 Gekko japonicus | reverse complement strand
CAGCAGCCAGATCGCTCGCTCACAACTTAGTGACTCCACAGCTTAGTGGGAGCATTGGTAGCAAGGCGTGCCAACCTCCAGGTGGGATTGTATAAAAACAAACAAACATCTAGAGTCCTAAAGATAATCTAATGCAAAATTTGTAACATAAATAACATCTAATACATTCATTACATATCCAATATGGTCCACATAAAGATAAAGGTTTTCCTTGCTCGAAAGCCAGTCAAATCTGACTCTAGGGGGCTCATCTCCATTTCCAAGCCAAAGAGCCAGCGCTGCCCGAAGACGTTTCTGTGGTCATGTGGCTGGCACGACTAAACACTGAGGCGCACGGAATGCTGTTACCTTCCCGCCAAAGCGGTACCTATTTATCTACTCTGTCGCGTGGCACTGGGGTCTTCCCCCCCTCCATTATTTATTCATATTTGAAACAAACCACATCTATATATCTAATTCTCAAGTC
>NW_015205882.1:0-429 GCF_001447785.1 Gekko japonicus | reverse complement strand
GCAGCCTGGCCTAGGGCGCTGAAACCCCTTGGGCCGGCCCTGGTTGCACCCGGTATTAGAACTGCACTATTATTAAGATTAGCTCCAGCACCTCAGCATTTTAGGATGGCTCTAATGGTCATGATCAACTGTGATTTTAATTTTGTGTTGTTTTATGTGTTTTAAGGTTTTGTGTAAGCAGCCCTGAGCCTGCTTCTGCAGGGAGGGGCAGGATATAAGTCGAATGAATGAATTATAAGTCGAATGAATGAATGAATGAATGAATGAATGAATGAATGAATGAATGAATGAATGAGGCTTAAATAGCAGCTGTCACATTTACAGCATGAGAAAGAAGACCAAGAAAGCCTTGAACAGACATGGGCGCTGCGGTTTCTCACTGAATCTGGGATTACTACAAAACCTATCCCATAAGCAAAGTTTCAGAGT
>NW_015205881.1:0-392 GCF_001447785.1 Gekko japonicus | reverse complement strand
GCAGTGGGGTACAACAGGGATCAGTATTCAGTCCGATGCTTTCTTAACTTGTTCATTAATGATTTGGAGTTGGGAGTAAGCAATGAAGTGGCTAAATTTGCAGATGACAGGAAGTTCTTCAGGATGGTGAGAACCAGGGAGGATTGTGAGGCACTCCAAAGGGATCTGTCGAGGTTGGGCGAGTGGGCATCAATGTGGCAAATGGGGTTCAATGTGGCCAAGTGCAAAGTGATGCACATTGGAGCCAAAAATCCTAAATATAAATACACGTTGGTGGGGTCCGAACTGGCAGAGACTGACCAAGAGAAAGAGTTGAAAATGTTGAGAGAGTGTGTAACTGCAATAAAAAAAGGGATGGGGATCATTAGGAAGGGAGTTGAAAACAAATCAGC
>NW_015205880.1:0-566 GCF_001447785.1 Gekko japonicus | reverse complement strand
TTGGATTTATACCCCATCCTTCACTACGCTGGCTGCATGTTTTTAGAGTAATGTGTTAGCTGTTTAATGAATTATATTTCAAATAAACTTTATGAATTATTTTAAAATAAATAAATAACGGTTTGGTTACTTGTGTGCAGCTGCCCTGGGGACCCATGAGATTCAGGTTTGAGGAGGACGACGAAGAAGAAGAGGAGGAGGAGGAGGAGGAGGAGGAGGAGATTGGATTTATACCCTGCCCTTCACTACCCCAAAGTGTCTCAGAGCGGCTTACAAACTCCTTTCCCTCCCCCATCCCCACAACAGACACCGTGTGAGGTAAAAGAAGAAGAAGAGATTGGATTTATACCCCTGCTCTTTTTCAAGAACAGCTCTTATCAGAACTACGGCTTGCCCAAGGTCATCCAGCCAGGTGCAAGTGGAGGCATGGGGAATCAAACCCGGTTCTCTCAGATTAGAGTCCGCGCACTTAACCACTACACCAGACTCTGGCTCTACAAGTTACTACAAAAGTTACGCATGACCCCACTACCTGATATTTTGTGGTTGGCTCCGCCTTCTGTGGC
>NW_015205879.1:0-439 GCF_001447785.1 Gekko japonicus | reverse complement strand
GGCAGGGTATAAATCCAATCTCTTCTAAGGAGGGGATGATTTTTTTCTCCAAAGGGCATGTGTCCGTACCAGCATTGAAGCAAGATCGTAATAATTTTTTCAAACTGACCAGGCAGTGGCAAATGTGGCAATGAACCCCACCCCCCTCCTCTGTAGCAAGCCCAGGAAACTTCCTTCACTGTAGAGATGACATTGACAGACGGTTACTTTATGGCAGATGTTAAAAATAATGGCAGCAGGACAGGTGAGCAGACAGTGAATAGCCAGGATCTCACATAACTCACCAACCACAATGAAAACTATACTCCAAACCAGGGTGGCTTCCACATAAATGTGCTCCACGTTGGCTTCCTTATAGCGGCACTGTTTTCAAAAGCAACCACATGACATTGTTCTAGGTCTGTGCTACCTCTGTGTTTTCGCCCACATTGCTGCACCT
>NW_015205878.1:0-584 GCF_001447785.1 Gekko japonicus | reverse complement strand
GCTTTTGGTGGTTCCCTTTTTCCTCAGTGAAAAGCTTGTGGAATCCAACTCACTATCTGTATATGAAAAATGAGGGGGTTTTGTGCAAAATGACTCTCCAATTTAACATCTGGTTAGCAGATCAAGTGACCACTGCTTGGATGCATTCAAGTATTTGAAATCATTTTGCGTGTGTGTGTGTGTGTGTGTGTGCTAAGTGCCATCAAGTCGCTTCTGACCCATGGTGACCCTATGAATTAAAGTGCTCAGGAAAGCTATTTCATAATGCAGGTGCCACTAGTGTGGGCCCCGTCTGTTCACACTCATCCACAGAACTGAGGGCTGTGGCTTCCTTGATTGAGTCAATCCATCTCATGGTGGGTCTTCCTTTTTTCTTGCTGCCTTCAGCTTTTCCTAGCTTTATTGGCTTTTCCAATAACTCTTGTATTCTCATAATGTGACTGAAGTACGATGGCCTCAGTTTAGTCAGCTTCTTGGGAGATTTCAGGATTGATTTGATCTAGAACCTAATTGTTTGTCTTTTTGGTGGTCCACTATAAAACTCTCCTCCAACAACAAATGAATCAACTTTCTTCCTGACAGCT
>NW_015205877.1:0-459 GCF_001447785.1 Gekko japonicus | reverse complement strand
TGGCGTCTCTTATGTTCTTATGGACAAAAGGCTTCAGAAAATTACTTGGATGAACGACTGGGGACTGGAGTCTATATTATTTTGTATAGTTTGCTGTAGATTTGGTGTAGTGTTTAAGAGTAGCGGACTCTAATCTGGAGAACCACGTCTGATTCCCCACTCCTCCACAGGAAGCCAGCTGGGTGACCTTGGGTCAGTCACAGTTCTCTCAGAGCTGTTCTCTCAAGAGCAGCTCTCAAAGAGCTCTCTCAGCCCCACCTACCTCACAGGGTGTCTGTTGTGGGGAGGTGACGGGAAGGAGATTATAAGCCGCTCTGAGATTCCGAGTGAAGGGCAGGGTATAAATCCAACTCTTCTTCTTCTAAATTGTATCCTACTCTGTCATTTTGCAGCATTTATTGGATCGCATTAACATTTTCACTTTCCTTGCATACTGTTTTTCAGATTTCTGGTTGGTTC
>NW_015205876.1:0-504 GCF_001447785.1 Gekko japonicus | reverse complement strand
ACCACTGGTCAGGACCCAAACGTGGGTCTCGGAGCCTCTGAAATTGGGTGCCCCACGTGGTGAGCGATGTTCCCTCTAAGCTGTAGAATCTTGTGAGCAAAAATTCCACTCTGTGAGCTACTGGCGTCAAAGTTGTGAGCGAGCGATTTGGCTGCTCCATAAAATAGTTTGCTCTGGAGCCCTCCTTTTGAGCTGTGACAAAAAAGTGTGAGCTGGAGGCTAAAAAACTGTGAGTTGGCTCACACTAGCTCAGCTTAGAGGGAACACTGGTCATGGTCCGGCCCCCCGCCTCCCATGGCCAGCCCTGTCCTTTCCGTCACTCTTTTTTGTACTTTGGAAACCGAGATCTGACCTGGAGACAACAGCTTCCATGTCATACATAAGTTGGTATTTTTCACTTCAATGCATATACATGTTGATCAAGTAAAACGAAATGAGTGGCTTAGAATCCTAGGGGGGGGTGAGAGGGAGCAATGGAGAAGAAGAAGAGATTGGATCTATACC
>NW_015205875.1:0-433 GCF_001447785.1 Gekko japonicus | reverse complement strand
TGGCTATGTCAGGAGAAATCAAAGGGTGGTTTAAATGGTCTAGGATCTGGAAGACCTCAGGCCAGTCACACACTCTCAGCCTAACCTTCCTAACAGGGTTGTTGTGAAGATAAAAGGGAGGAGAGGAGAATGATGTAAGCTGCTGTGGGTCCCCATTGATGAGGAAAGCAGGGCACATATGAAGTAAAATCAGTAAAATGAATAAATCCGCATAGATGGAATTAGTCCTGGGAGAACAACTCTGTCCTTTTAATCCTCTACTGTGCAGCCACAAGGGGGCAGCACAAACCGTAAGGCTCTCAGTCTCTTGACACCAGATTCATGACCCTTTGACCCAATGAAGAAGGTGGGCGTTCACCTGCTAAGTTTAAGCACTCTGATTGGAAAGGAATGTTCTCCTCCCGTTCTGTGCCTTGCTGATAAGATTTTATTT
>NW_015205874.1:0-427 GCF_001447785.1 Gekko japonicus | reverse complement strand
CCCCCCGAAATGACCTCTGGTTACAGCATTGAAACGTCACGTCTCGAGTGCCACCCTGGGAGCTTTTGCATCCTGCAACTGCGGCCCCTGTTCAGAGGGAACCTCCAGTGCATGGGAGTCGGGTGAGGAACCGTGGCTGGAAGATACAATGCAGGGTTGCCAGCCTCCAGGTGGGGCCTGGAGATCTCCCAGAATTACAGCTCATCTCCAGACTACAGAGATCACTTTCCTGTGGAGAAAAGGGCAGCTTTGGAGGCATCGGATCCCCACGTAGCTTCCCTCTTCTCCCAGACTGGTACCCTCCACGAGCTTCACTCCCAAATCTGCAGGAATTTCCCAATCCAGAGTTGCCACCTTCAGCAATTCCCTAATCAATGCACATCTCAGCAAGGGTTGTCGGGTCCCCCCTGTCACTGGCAGGGGGTGG
>NW_015205873.1:0-404 GCF_001447785.1 Gekko japonicus | reverse complement strand
TCCATGTCTTGCGACTCTCAAGCATCTGAAGCTTATTCTATGTGGCTCTTATGCTGAGCAAGTTTTGCCACCCCTGACCTAGAGGGAGAAGGCAAGGTCAGCGGAAGAGACAGTTGTGGCTGTGGCCTGAGGAAGCAACAAAAAGCAACTGTTGGTGTCTACTTTTGGTAGTGCGGTCCAGAGGAGGGGATGAACATCTATGACAAGGGACGTTATAGGGAGCAAAGCACAACTCTCACACTTTTTTTGTTCTGCCAGCACCAACCTAGCCCTGACCTAGCCACAGTAATCCACGCAATGTTCACCTCCAGACTGGACGACTGCAACTTGCTGTATGTGGGCCTACGCTTGAGACTGACCTGGAACCTTCAGCTAGTCCAGAATGCAGCAGCACGGGTCCTTAA
>NW_015205872.1:0-409 GCF_001447785.1 Gekko japonicus | reverse complement strand
CACTCTCTGTGTAAAGTAGCATTTCCTTTATAAGCCTATTTGGTGTAAATTTGTGCATGTGGTGGAAGTGGTGCTGTCAATTTGCAGCTGATTTATAGTGACCCTGGAGGGTTTTCAAGACATTCCGAGGTGGCTTGCCATTGCCTGCCTCTGTGTAGCGACCCTGGACTTTCTTGGTGGTCTCCCATCCAAGCTCTAACCTGGGCTGACCCTGCTTAGCTTCTGAGATCTGACAAGATCGGGCTAGCCAAGTCAGGGCAAATTCAGGTGTTCCGGGGGAAAAAATAACAAATAAACCCTACGGTATCTTCCAACTCAAACAAATGGAGGTGGAACGTAGCCGGGTGGGGAGATGATTCCCTTTGCTATAGATAGGTAAAATCGACACCATCTTCAGAGACCATCTTGT
>NW_015205871.1:0-549 GCF_001447785.1 Gekko japonicus | reverse complement strand
CTGATCCGGCCCCTGGGCTACATGTTTGAAACCGCTGACATATAACTTCTGATTTTTGTGCACTTTCTTTAGTCCTGACAAAGAACCGGTTCCTATAAGTAAAAGGTAAAGGTCTCCCTTGCTCGAAAGCCAGTCTAGGGTTGCGGCGCTCATCTCCGTTTCCAAGCCAAAGAGCCAGTGCTGTCCGAAGACATTTCTGTGGTCATGTGGCCGGCATGACTAAACACCAAGGTGCACGGAACGCTGTTACCTTCCCACCGAAGTGGTACCTATTTATCTACTTGCAATTTCTTGCTTTTGAACTGCTAGGTTGGCAGGAGCTGGAACCAGAGACGGGAGCTCACTCCGTCATGCGGCACACTCGGGTCTCGAACTACTGAACTACCGACCTTCCATAGCCTGCAGATCAGCGTCTTAACCATTTGAGCCACCGCAGCTCCCTCCTATAAGCAAAACATATCTCTAATAAAGCATCACCAACAAAAAGTGTTGTGGAGAGTGTTTTAACTTGGGATCTGACACTCAGTAGGGTACAATGCCATAGAGTCC
>NW_015205870.1:0-408 GCF_001447785.1 Gekko japonicus | reverse complement strand
TGGCCTTCCACGGAAACACATGTCTCTGCAGGTCTCCTGTAGAAAGAATGCCCTCATACTCCCATACAGGTGAAGCCAGATTATCTGGCCATTTGTGATAGGGGGAGTCCTCTTTAGATTAGGTCCTTCCGACCGCAACCCGAATGTGAACTGGACCGACTTGAACAAATGCAAGTTTACCTTTTGGGCAGCACACGTCGGCTTCTTGGGAGATTTATTTGCTGCACTCAGCATCACGCTTCTGTGACTGGGTCAAACTCTGCTATATTAAGCAAGTGTCCTAATAATGCTGCAGTTTGGTACTGGGATGGTCAACCTCTGAGCAACTCATTTTGGATCTGTCTGTGTGGAAGGAATCGCTCTGCTTTCCGCTGGAGCAGCACATTGACGAACAAAGGAGTTAACTTC
>NW_015205869.1:0-468 GCF_001447785.1 Gekko japonicus | reverse complement strand
AGAAGTAGGGAGCAGATGCCCCTTGCTGTTTTAGCAACTTTCACAGGGAACAGAAGATGCCCCTTGCTGTCCCTTTAAAGTCCCTTTATACCCCTGCTTTCTGCACTATCCATGAACCACCACAAACTGCTTTAAAAGTTCATGGAAATTTGTGACAGACCCATCATGAACTTCGGTTTGTGAACCTGGAACAGGGCAAAATTTGTGATGAATTTTGCTTTGTGGTTCAGTTCGTGCCCATCCCTACTCCTAATAACATCATTGGGAGTAGGATGGTGCCCCACAAGTTTCCAGCAGCATCAAGGAGCATTCACAGTAGGGTTACCATTAATCTCTACTCTTAGTTACCTTTCCCTTGGTTTCTGCTAGGGTTGCCAGGTCCCCCCAGCCTCCAGAGGGGGCCAGAGGGGTAGGATTGCAAATTCCATGTTGGAAAACCCCTGGAGATTTGGGGAAGGTACGTGGGGA
>NW_015205868.1:0-413 GCF_001447785.1 Gekko japonicus | reverse complement strand
TCCATTTTGCTGCATAAATATTTCTAGCCGCTATCACCATGTATTTGAATAGCTCTTCTAAAAATTTTGGTAATTTGTTAGGCAGAACACCTAATAGCATACTCTTGGCTTACATTGGGAATTTAAACTTTAATATATTCTTAATAATCTTCTGTTTCTAGCTGGAGTAAAATCTTATATATCCATTGTAGTAAATACTCCTTTTGTTTTATAATCAGCTGCTCAATTTCAGTTGCATCTCTCAGAACTCCACCCTCAATACACACAATCTCCTTTAGTCTTGAGACTAATTGATATTATGTCATCCATTGAATGTTTATGCCTTCATCTTTAATATTTTGCTAAGACTTGATTTTCCTGTTTATCTATGCCATATATGAAAAAATCGTTTTTATTTCTCATGTATTTATCAT
>NW_015205867.1:0-418 GCF_001447785.1 Gekko japonicus | reverse complement strand
GAAACTCTTGGCAAATCCCCTTGAAGTCTAGGGCCGTGCATGCCTGTACCCCTTCTACCGTGATTCCCAGGGGTTCGAACCAGGCCCGTCCCAGTAGACTGACTAGGTCGCCCTCGACCACTATTAAGTCCAGGTTTCTTTAAAAAATTTTGAACTGCACCCTGAACATTCCAATTCCCTTGATCGGCACCTGGTTCCGCTGGAAGTCCATGAGCGTCACCTGGGCTGGGCGCAATCGGGGTCCCCCCTTGGGACATAGGCGTCTCAGGGTTGCCTCAGAGATTATTGAGGCCGCGGAACCCGAATCCACCTCCATCTTACAAGGGGACCCCTCTATCAGTACGGTGGCCATGAACTTGGGGGCAAGTGACTTGCCGGGGAGTTGCAACACCTTCTCTGCTGTCTGGGTGAGGAGGTA
>NW_015205866.1:0-482 GCF_001447785.1 Gekko japonicus | reverse complement strand
GAGCAGCTTACAAACTCCTTTCCCTTTTTTGGCCCACAGGTAGGTGGGGCTGAGAGAGCTCTGACAGAAACAACTCTTTCAAGAACAGCTCAGACAGAACTATGGCTTGCCCAAGGTCATCCAGCAGCTGCAAGTGGAGGAGTGGTGAATCAAACCCGGTTCTCCCAGATTAGATTCCGCACACTTAACCACTACGCCAAACTGGCTGATGGGCTCTGCTCTGGTCGTCCTCAGGCCTGCATCTAAAGCAGGAATCCCCAGCCTTTTTCAGTCAGAGGACACCTTTGGAATTCTGACACAGCACGGTGGGCTCAACCACAAAATGTCTGCTGCATGAGGTGCAGCCAGCCACAAAATGGCTGCCGCGGCTTACTTTCAGTCACACAGTGAAGACCCTTGTGTGGTGGTGGGCAGCTGCTGCCAAAGCCACATTTCTGAGTATCTGTGCAGTCGATCAGAAGCCTTGCTGGAGAAAAGCCCCA
>NW_015205865.1:0-424 GCF_001447785.1 Gekko japonicus | reverse complement strand
GGAATACAATTTAAGAACATGTCTGATCCTGGGCAATTTTCTTTCTGTGTTGAAAATTTTCTTCCAAATTTGGAAAAACAAATACTATCTGATTTCGATGTCTTGAGTATCAAATCCAAACTTTCCAAACTGCCCGTGAAGCCCCAGGATGAGATTTTCAAGCGAGTGTTTGGCTGTGGGAAGCGGTGCCCCTTCTGCAAAGTGCCCTGTGAGGCTGGAGGGAGTGCCCATAAGGAGCATTTTGCAGTTGTCCATCAGCCCCAAGGACTGGGAAGATTTAAATGGGACAAAACGGAAAAGCTTATTTACGATTTGTGTTCTACTTCTGTGGTTTCCCAGTGCCGATTCAGAAATGCAGAAACCGAATGGAAATGGCATTCATACAAAGATTACCAGGTCTATTATCCAGACTGGTGCATCCAAC
>NW_015205864.1:0-436 GCF_001447785.1 Gekko japonicus | reverse complement strand
TCCTGCCTCAAAATAGCCCTGCCTGTCCCCAGACAACGGTGATTCCGTTCCCCTGGAGAAAATGGCTGCTTCGGAGGGTGGATGCTACGGCCTGGTACCCTGCTGAGGCCCCGCCCCTCTCCAACCCTCCCCTCCCCAGGCGCTGCCCTCAGAATCTCCAGGGATTTCCCAACCCAGAGTTGGCATCCCTGATTAGGGGCCTGTGAGACAGATGTGGGATTACAATAGGGAACGAAGGGGTTAAAATGGGGAAGTGTGAGGAGGTGCCAGCCAATCAGCCCTCCAGCTCTTCAGGCCCTTAAAAGCCAGGGGACAGCCCTGAAGGACGCCTTCTTTGGATTTTTTTCCGACGGTGGAGGTCTTCAAGAGAGCAGGTAAAGGGGCCGCCGGTGGGAGGAATCCCGGCACCTGTGCAATGTTGTATTCTGTGCAGAAA
>NW_015205863.1:0-456 GCF_001447785.1 Gekko japonicus | reverse complement strand
ACCTCCAGGGTCATCTAGTCCACAAATGCAGAAAATTCACAAGTACCTCCCACATACACACACCCAGTGACCCCTGTTCCATGCCCAGAAGATAGCCAGAAAACCCTCCAGGATCCCTGGCCAAACTGGCCTGGATAAAATTGCTTCCTGACCCCTAAGTGGCGATTGGCATTTCCCTGGGCATGCAAGAAAGGGCCACGAGAACTAAGCACTGAGGCAACCCTTCCTGCCCTCCCTCTCATGATCTGCCCAAGTTCACAGAATCAGCATGGCTGTCAGATTGCCCTAGTTGTCAACCCTAGACAGGGAATCGTTCCAGGGGAACCAATCATCCTCAGACAGAGGAGCCATTTAATTTGGAGGAAGTCTCCTTAGATTGGAGGAAGGCTTCAAACAAAGAAAGGTGAGTGGTGAACATTATAATAAATAAGTCAATAAACAGTGGAATGGTAGGAT
>NW_015205862.1:0-423 GCF_001447785.1 Gekko japonicus | reverse complement strand
CCTCCATGCTGCGGACCCAGTACTTTTCAGTAGTCCTTTTTCTAGCCTTGTTCTTTGTTACAAAAGGAACCCTAAGGACAGCCTTTTATAATAAAACAAGTGGGAACCAGCAGGGACTTGTGGGAGGCATCTTGTTTTCTCCCCCCTCATTATTTCCTCTTTCCTTTTCCTGAAAGCCCTCATAGTCGCTCCCATTTTCCTGCTTCCTTCTCTGCTTCCTACCCCACTGTCTTCAACTTCCTCCCCAGCAGCATTCACCTAGGAAAACTATGGTCCAGTTGCGTGGTGCCAGCTACTGGGGCAGGCTCACTTGCATGCAATGGAACCCTCAAAAACTTGTGTTTTTTTGGGGGGAATCTCACTTTCCCCTGTATCCCTTCACTGCACTTCTTCTTCTTTCCATCCTCCTGGTAATGCCTTATC
>NW_015205861.1:0-430 GCF_001447785.1 Gekko japonicus | reverse complement strand
CCTCCTCCTCTACCACCACCACCACCACCTCTCTGTTGTGCTGGATTGTGCCCGTTGAGTTGGCTGCTTGGTTTCTTTCTGCATGGAGGAGATGGATCTGAGGGAGCGTTTCACTTGCCTCCATGGGTTTCGGAGTGGCACACATTTCCATCCAGGGGGTGGTGAGGATCAAGAGGAACCTGCTCTGAAGGGTGCTGAGTCTTCAGTGCAAGGCTGGAGGGGAAAGGTGTGGCTCAGCCCTCCGCGGAGCAGCTGCGACTTCATCTGCTCCTTCCCCTGGGCTGGAAACCAGGGAGCTCCCTCTGAGTCTGGCGAGCCACTTGCCCTCTTTGCTAGTGGTGCTTTCCCCATGGCTGCTGCTTCTGATGTGGTTCTCTTTCTGCAGTCAGTGCCCCATCAGCAGGCAACACTCCTTGCCTTGGCACAAGCC
>NW_015205860.1:0-425 GCF_001447785.1 Gekko japonicus | reverse complement strand
GGTATGAGCTTTTGTGTGCATGCACACACTGAAACAGTTTTCCTCAAGCGTTATATAGAGGAAGAGAGATGTGGGGAAGGGGAGTTTAGATTCCAGGAAGGGTAGTTAGAGTCAAGATGCATAAGTAACTGGGTGACTGATAAGCATAGCTGAAATTGGATTAAAGCAGTTGGCAAGATCTGGGAATGACAGGTCCACTGGGCTCAAACTTAGTTCTCACATCTGTTTGTTAGCTCTTATATTTGTATGCTAATTTGCTACTGAACTTAGCCAGATGAAAACATGAAAAACTGTGACAGAATAGTCAGAATAATACTAAACTGTAATCTAAAGATAGATTTTCCAGACTTCCCCCAGTCAACATGACACCTATATTATATTAGGTGTAGTACACCGGTATTATATTACACTTAAAATGCTTTCCT
>NW_015205859.1:0-431 GCF_001447785.1 Gekko japonicus | reverse complement strand
TATTCAGGTTAAATTGCCGTGTTGGCACGGCAGGGACACCAGGGAAAGTCCAGCAGCAAACGGGTTGCTACGGGCCACAGACTTTCCCCCGTCTGATTGCTGCAGCATGCTCTCATGGCGTCAGGATGGTCTGATCAGACCATTCCAACTCCATGCCATTGTTTTTTCCACCTTCTCAGTATGCACATCATCGCACACTCCATAGGGAGCCCTCATGCTGAGATGCAATTCATCAATTCCCCATTTAAGCCCATGGGGAACAAATGGCAAAAAAAAACCCAACCAACTCACCCGGGGTTGTCTTAAAACATTAAAACTGCCCTTAGAGGCATACTAGGCCATACTGTCCAACTGACAGTTTGGTAGAGAAATAGTGTGATAGTTCTCTGTGCCCCAAAAACTTTTTAATACAATCTAGGGTTGCCAGGTCC
>NW_015205858.1:0-428 GCF_001447785.1 Gekko japonicus | reverse complement strand
TTCAAGGGACCAGGCAAGGAATACCCATGTGAATCATCTTCTGCTTCACTTCTAAACAACTCATAGTTTGGTAGTTTGGGCAAGGCAGGAGGGAGGCCATCTGGGACCCCTAATCTAGAGGTCGAGAAGCTCCTTCTGGAGAAGAGTTCAGCTGTGGCTCTTGAAAGGCCATGCTATCCTTAAATCCTGGATACTCTCGGGAAAGGTGGGGGTTTAGTTAAGGACCTTTGGACCTTACCTCCCAGGTGCTAATGCCATCTCTCTCTTTATTCCAGCAGAGGATGATCGGAGGAATGAGGAGGCTCAGGAACTTCATCCACAACTTCCAGATAAAGTTAATATTGAAGGCTTGAAAGGAAATATCAGAAATCGAGGCAGGCCTAAGAGAAAGAACAACACTCATTTGGTAGAGAAGAGAGATGGAATGA
>NW_015205857.1:0-431 GCF_001447785.1 Gekko japonicus | reverse complement strand
AGCTAGCTCACAGTTTTCTAGTCTCCGCCCGCCGGCTCACAACCTTTCATCTTAGGCAGGAAGGATGCCTCCAGAGCAAACTTACTTATGGAGTAGCCAAATCACTCACTCCAGGAGCTGACAAGATTTTCAGCTCACAAGATTCCACAGCTTAAACTCCAGGGACCATTGCACACAACATGTATTTACAGTATGGTGCTCCTGTGTGTGGCACTTCTGGTTTCTGGCTGGCCTCTATCCTACTCTACCATTGGAGAACAATTAGTGTGATTGGCATTTCTGTGCCAATCAAAATGGTCATGGCCCTGGCTGCTACTTTGCCCTAGAGCGTGGCCCAAATTCCCAGCACAGACCAAGGGGGGATTGCAGGCACAAGGATATGCTCACTTCAATCTTCATAGTCCACCGTGTTTCCCCGAAAATAAGACACT
>NW_015205856.1:0-436 GCF_001447785.1 Gekko japonicus | reverse complement strand
AAACCAGAGACTATGTTGTTGGGAATTTTGCCAGACAACACCAAAAGAACATTACATGAACTGTTTAGATATATGCTAACTGCAGCCAGAGTAGTAATGGCAACTAAATGGAAAGTAGAGGAATGTCCTACTAGTGAAAATTGGAAAGATAAAATGGCAGAATATGCTCTAATGGACAAATTAACAAATTATGTAAACAAAAGACCAATCAAGGAATCTGAAAGGAAATGGGAAACCTATTACGCCTATTATGGATAAAGATGGAAAATAAATAATACAGATTACTTCTATTGGTTCTGATCTGTACGAAGTAACTGAAATGCTGTTTTACTTGAGATTTTGATGTAGTTTCAGTTTACAGTTATACTAGCTAATTGAATAATAGTATTACAAGTATTTTACATCTCACATATAATCAGTTTCAGATGTAGGTTTA
>NW_015205855.1:0-432 GCF_001447785.1 Gekko japonicus | reverse complement strand
TCTCCCCACTGTGGACCAGCTGGCTGGCGGGGGAAACCCTGCCCCTAAACAGGAACGTCACTATGCAACGTCCCCAATGCAATGTCAGCTGGAAGTGACGTCATCAGTTCAGGGACGTCATGTGGGGTACGCTCAGGTATTTGGGCAGACTCTATGGTTTGAGGGCAGAAAACCATAGAGTTTCACCCAAATAACAGAGCATCCCCCACATGACGTCTCCAATGTGGTGATGTCACTTCCAGGTGACCTCATTGCATTGGGGAGGTCACGTGACATCCCCGCACATCCCCGGAATGCCTCCCAAGACCCCCCCCCACCGGAGTGACGAGGGGACCTGGCAACCCTAACCTAGTGGCAGCTATTTTGTGCTAGGCCCCCAGCCCTCCATGACAGCCATTTTGTACTAGGCCTAGCCTGCATGACAGCCATTTT
>NW_015205854.1:0-444 GCF_001447785.1 Gekko japonicus | reverse complement strand
TGATTCAGCATGGCTTCTCTTACGTTCTTCCGAGATTGGGCTAACTTGGCCATCCAGGTCAGGTCAAATCCTACTTAAACGATGCTAAATCCCTACAGAAAAGCAAGCGTGGCATACGTGATAGTCAGACTCGGGCAGAGGAGACCTGGGTTCAAATCCCCATGAAGTCACTCCATCTGGCTCACAGGTAGGGTTCCAAACCTCCAGGTGAGTCCTGGGTAATCTCCTGGAATGACAACTGCAGACTGCGGGGATCAGTTCCCCAGGAGAAAACGGCCGCTTTGGAGGGTGAACTGGAGATGTCGGGAATTGAACCTGGAACTTTCTGCATGCCGACCAGATGCTTGGCCAGCTGAGCCAGGGCTCCTCTCCTATAAACAGACACACAGAAAGCTGCTATTGTCTGCTTGACTGCCAGCATCTCTCCAGGGTCTCAGGCTGAGG
>NW_015205853.1:0-519 GCF_001447785.1 Gekko japonicus | reverse complement strand
GGTGGTTCCGTGTTCGTGTCCACAGGGAGCGTAGGCCGGTAACGGTGGGAAGGTAACAGTGTTCCGTACGCCTTGGTGTTTAGTCATGCCGGCCACATGACCACGGAAACGTCTTCGGACAGCACTGGCTCCTCGGCTTGGAAACAGAGATGAGCACCGCAACCCTAGAGTCGGATTTGACTGGCTTTCGAGCAAGGGAACCTTTACCTTTTTGGAAGAAACGAGGGTCTCTGTTCAGAAGGAACTCACCTTGCGACACTCGGCTACAGTGTGACCAGCTTCCATCACTCGCAGCTGTTTCCATGCAATCGACTGTTTCTGTAGCAGATGAGTCATCGCTCAAAGCTCAGGTCGCCAACCTCCAGGTGGCACCTGGATAGGGATGCCGTTCCCCCAGGTCTGGGTAGGGGATTCTCCGGTTTCGCTGGCTTCTGCTTGCTGGCCGATGGAGGAAACCCCGCCCACGACTTCCCCGACATGATAACATCACCCAGAAGTTACGTCGACGCATCAGGGACT
>NW_015205852.1:0-437 GCF_001447785.1 Gekko japonicus | reverse complement strand
CCCAGAGCCTTGTGTGTGCAGGGACTAGGTGATTCACAAATCCAAAGTTGTTAACAACAACAACAACAACAACACTTTCCTGGGAGTAGTGCCCACTGAATAACATGGGGCTTGTTTCTGAGTAGACCTGCTTAGGACTGCTCCCAAAGGCTATATCCAACAAGGTTGGATACTGCACTATTGTTGCACTATGGTAATCATATACGGCTAGATTTTCTTGTCCTCAATAGGAAGACACAGCAGTGACTGACTATGATTGTGTCAAAGAAAGACACAAAAAGTAATTTCCAGAGCTGTTGAATTCTTTATTATATGATCGCAGGAGACAGCAAAAGCAGAATCTCAGGGGGAAGGTGTCCTCTTCCAATCACGGAAGGTGTCCTCTTCCAATCACATTTACAGTTTCCGTGATAAGCACGCACAATTAGACCTTAAAC
>NW_015205851.1:0-491 GCF_001447785.1 Gekko japonicus | reverse complement strand
CCATCCTTCCTGAGCTAAGGCAAAAATTTCTCAGCCAGAGGCTAAAAAACTGCGAGCTAGCTCACACTAACTCAGCTTAGAGGGAACACTGCTCCAGAGTGAACTGATTGATGCAGCAGCCAAAATCGCTCCCTCACAACTTTCATGCCAGGAGCTCACAAAGTAGAATTCTTGCTCACAAGACTCCACAGCTTAGAGGAAGCATCGCTTGCTTGGTGGTCTCCCATCCAAGTACGCAACCGGGGCTGACTGTGCTTAGCTTCCGAGGTCGGATGAGACTGGACTAGCATGGGCTATCCTACGCACGGAAAAATACTCTGCATTTCAAAGAGGAAGATCTGGGTTTTTTTAAAAAAATATATATTTCTTGATCATTGCCTCTCTAATCCAATACACAAAACACTTCTTCGAAACCCATCTGGGAAAATACTTCACAATTTTCAATCAACATCCAAAGAAAACAACTCCTGAGCAGTGTTCCCTCTAAGCTG
>NW_015205850.1:0-436 GCF_001447785.1 Gekko japonicus | reverse complement strand
TAAAATCTTTTAAATGAGCCGGTGCCTTTAGGGTGCAGGAGGAGTGGCGAAGCTCAGGAACGGTGGTTTGCGCCTCCCGTGACGTCCTTGGCGGAGGGCTGTCTGGGGGGGGCGCCGTGGTTTCTCATGCCGGTGTTACCGGTGTCGCTGGAAGCGGGTCCTTGGGCATGCTCCCGGGAGGAGGCATGGATTCGGCAGGGCCCGGTGGGAGAAGGGCTGAGGTATCTGGGGCTTTTGCAAGGTCCAAGTCCTCGGGTTCCAGACGCAAGGTTCAGCGGCGTAACTGATTGCTATGTTGATGCAGTATCTGTCCGTCCTCACATGAAATCTTGTAAGACCTCGGGCCCTTGACTCTCATTACTCGAGCTGGAATCCAGGCTGGCCCGGGTGTAGTTCCTTGTGTATATGGGATCCTCTGGGAAGAATCCCCTGGCCG
>NW_015205849.1:0-454 GCF_001447785.1 Gekko japonicus | reverse complement strand
AATGCTGCCCTCCACAAGGTCCACCCCGCAAATCCCCAGGTACTTCCCTACTCAAAGCTGGCAACTCTACTATCCCCTCAGTGTTTGTTGCTAGGCAACCAAGCTTGGTTCTGTGAGTAAAATGCCCTTTCCACACCTATCTTGGCCTTTGGGAGAAAACTCATTGGGGCCAGTCCTGATAGGGTTGCCAATTCCAGGTGGGAAATTCCTGGAGATCTGAAGGATGGAGCCTGGGGAGGGTGAGGTTTGAGGAGGGGTGGGACCTCAGACAGGTACAATGCCATATACTCTACCCTCCAAACCAGCCATTTCCTCTTGGGGAACCACTGTTGCCAATCTCCAGGGTGGGGGCTGGAGATCACTCAGAATTATAACTGCTCTCAAGGTGGGAAGGGGGAGGAGATGAAAAGCTGGAGTCAGGGGGAAGATAACAGTAGGCTGACGGTTGGCTGGG
>NW_015205848.1:0-408 GCF_001447785.1 Gekko japonicus | reverse complement strand
TTGCCCACTTGAGCCTCACGTCTTGCCTGTTACACTGTATCTCTGCTTAATGCACTGTATGTTAAATTAAAATTAATAAAGACGATTAAAAAACAACAACAACAAAGTGTAGTGATGTACAAACGTGTCTGCCAGTGTCCAGGTGGCAGCTCTGCAGATCTCCGTCAAAGGCACTCCATCCAGGAAAGCTGTGGAAGAAGCCATTGCCCTCGTGGAATGGGCATGAATGTTCGATGGGCATAGTAATCTGGCCCTATCATAACACTCCCTAATGGCCCTGATGATCCATTGGGACAGGGTTCGAGATGGCTCCTACCCCTCTTAGGGCCACTAAAACAAACAAACACGTCTCCAGGGTTCTCTTGAGGTAAAATGATACTGCCCTCCTAACATCTAAAGAATGCAATG
>NW_015205847.1:0-445 GCF_001447785.1 Gekko japonicus | reverse complement strand
TCGTGAGTCACGGCTCACATCTTCAGATAACAGCTCGAATGGGAGTCCGTCTGTCCTTCTATCTTGGAGGGTGGAGTGATTTCAGATGCCGAAATGACAATAGCAGGCGTGGTTGGATTAGGGTGTGAGATATGCAGATGGGTAGTAGGCGTGGAGGAATCAGCATTGGTAATGAGGCAGGAGGATGCATTGTCTGGAGCGTCATTATCAATGGCAAGGCAGCCGTCTCTTGAGATTCCTTTGTTAAGAGAACTGCTGCTCTTAGGTCAGGGACTTAATGTCCTGAAAGGCTAAGGTGTTCCCCACATTATACTGGAAACCAACAGGTCAGCAAGCATATCTCCATGCCTCTAGGCAGCACCCTGACCACTTCAAACGATCCATTGCGAATAGTCAAGCCCTGCGCTATAGTTGCATGTCTGCTCCAACCCCTCAAACAGAGGTA
>NW_015205846.1:0-452 GCF_001447785.1 Gekko japonicus | reverse complement strand
CTACTCGATGTGGCCAACTGTGAGCATGTCATTCAAGTTGTTATTGTTTTTAATGAGCTCTGCTTTAAAGTACGGTCTGGTTAAAGGAGTGGCCATCTTTGCGGAAGCCCTTTCAATGGGTGGGGAGTTGGCCAGTATACCCTATGGCTACTTTGGGCATGTTACTTCAGCCACTCACTTCTAGGGTGGCCAGGTCCAATTATTGCGCTGGTGGGGGAGGGACTTTCCGAGAGTGGGGGCGGAGTGCCACGATGTGCTGACATCACACAGAAGTGACATCATCATGTCGGTGACGTCGGGGGCGATGCTCTGCTTTTCGGGCAAAACTCTATGGTAAAATCGCCCCCAAACAATAGAGTTTTGCCCCAGAACAGAGCTTTACAGCGCAACGTCACTTCCGCGTGACGTCAGCATGTCGCGTTCGGGGGTGGGATTTCCCCCCGCCAGCCAGC
>NW_015205845.1:0-449 GCF_001447785.1 Gekko japonicus | reverse complement strand
GTCATACAGGAGCTCATACCAAATTTGTGCACAGGTGTTTCCCCTTGATCACGTATTTCGTGTTCGTGGAAAATGATCTACTACCCTCAAACCGTAATTATCTGGAATTGATACATTTTTGATTTACAGGTGTTTAGGCTGAGCTCTTATCATATAAGTTTTAGAAGTGAAAAGTAGATTAGACTGAGTTCAGATACTGAGTTGAAAATGATTGAAAACACAATGTAATATATCTTTCAGTATGCATGTTTGTATTGTTTTAGTTAAATAAAACTTTGAAGGCAAAAAAAAAAAAACATCATCCGTCTGGGGTTTACGAACAATAAGAAATGGCTGAATGAGGAAGGGGGTGGAAACGTGGGGGGAACCATTGGCTCTTCATGGGGAGACATACCCACAGCTGCACTCTGACCCATTCTTTTCCTCCCTGCAGGCGATATACAAGTGCC
>NW_015205844.1:0-447 GCF_001447785.1 Gekko japonicus | reverse complement strand
GAAGATACACCAGGATTTCCATCTCTCTCCCTCTCTTTCTCCCTCACTCTCTCTCTCTGAATAGATGCCAGAACAAAACAAGGAGCAAACCTGGCCAAGCATGACAAGGAGCGGCTGAGGAGATGCCCCAGAAGGTTACAGCTTTTGATTGCCTAGAAGTTTGACCTATTCAGTATATAGGTCAGCCTGCCATGCATAAAGAGATGCTGCAGTGTGCCAGTCGAAGAGTCTTCAGGAAATGGCTGTGACTTTAAATGCTTTGTCAAGTGCAAGCATGCAGACTTTTTCTATGGGAATGAAAATGGAGCATTTCAGCATTCTTCTTTTCTTTTTTTGTATGTAGGAGAGACCTAGAGTTTGTGTCAAAATTACTGGAATGCAAAATTATAATTTCTTCTTAGCTGTTAGAAACCATTATTTTTTAGTTTCATTAGACTTTTCAGTAAT
>NW_015205843.1:0-439 GCF_001447785.1 Gekko japonicus | reverse complement strand
CTGGACTTAACCAAGACCTAGGTTTCCTGCGCTGATTTCTGCATGCCCACTACCCCTCTGCATGTCAAACGCAATCCAATCACTCCTGCTGCTGTCATTCACTCGCTATTGTCATTTGCCTAATGTCGTTCGGCATCTGATATCACTCCACTTTCCAATATATAGGACAAGCGGACTCACAGTCTAGCTGTTATCTGAAGAAGTGAGCAGTGATTTATGAAAGCTCCTACCCTGCCACAAATTCTGTTAGTCTTTAAGGTGCTCCTAGACTCTTGCCCTTTTCTGCTGCTACAGACTAACACAGCCGCCCATCTTGATCTGTCTTAATGGAGGAAAGGTCCATCAGTGGCTGCTAGCCGTGGTGACTGAAAGGAGCCTTCCTTTACGAAGGCAGCCAATCCCTGAATATTAGGGCTGGGAGGCAGCAGCAGGGGAGGGC
>NW_015205842.1:0-495 GCF_001447785.1 Gekko japonicus | reverse complement strand
AGGATTACAGAATTGGAAAACAGTGCAAAAAAGCAAACAAACACCCATTGAGAAGGTGGGTTACAAAGGTGTGTAGGAACACACATGCAGCTGCCTCCAACTCAATCAGGCCATTGGTCCATCAAGGTTTTTTACCATCTCGGCTTCCCCTGCCCATAGTAGGCCTACAGATGCCTACTATCCTACTAACACCTAACAAGAAGTATAATCACATCAGATCAGGAATCTCTGTATTGGGTTGGAGAATACCTGCAGACTTTGGGGGTGGATCCAGAAGAGTGTGGGGTTTGGGGAGGGGAGGGGCCTCAGCATGGTCCAAGGCCATAGAGTCCACCCTCCAAGGCAGCCCTTTTCTCCAGGGGAGCTGATCTCTGTCAGCTGGAGATCGGTTGTAAAAGTGAGAGATTCCCCAGGGCCCATCTGGAGGCTGGCAACTCTATCTGGACAAACATCATTTCCTGCTGCCATTCTGTTTTAGTTAATCGAGTTTAATTG
>NW_015205841.1:0-434 GCF_001447785.1 Gekko japonicus | reverse complement strand
CATCTCTTGCCTTAAAAACTGTTGGTGGAGTCGTTAACACAGCAATGGTACACAACCTGATTAAAGAGTAGATAAAGGTTTATTTAGGAATTAACATACGTGATAGGACAGAGGAGAGACAGAGATAGGTTCCTAACTACACCTCTAACTGAGAGAGAAGGTAAGACTGAGTGTGGCACTTTCAAGAAGAAGGGGGAAATTGCCCTAAGAGTAGCAATCTGGAGACAGACCAGGAATGACACTTAACAAGAGAGACGGTGCTTACCTCACTATCCTATCTAATTGTCTTCTTGCTATCCCCTTCAAGGTCATCTTCTCTTTTTTGCACACCAGACATTGCCCTTAGCAACAAAAAAAAAACACTATGGGGTCACTATAAATTGGATGCAACTTGACGACACTTTCCACCATCAAACAGACCAAGTGATTGTTCA
>NW_015205840.1:0-445 GCF_001447785.1 Gekko japonicus | reverse complement strand
GTCATCCTGCATCACCTGACTCCACAAACCAGGAAAAGAAGTCCAGCAATATCTGGCTGGACTGTCATAGTCGTGGAAGGAGGCACTGCCCAGTCTACAGTTTAGCCAGCCACCTGTTCCTTATTTTAATTCACAGCTCCTTATTTAGTATTAACACGTACTGTTTCTTTTCATGTTATTAAGAAATGCGCTTTTTTTGAATACTTCATATTTGAAAAGTTAAATAATGTACTCTAATCTTACTTAGTAAGGAATTATCAAAAGTGAAAGTAGACTATTATTGATCCTTGCCTACTCTGTATTTTAGATTGTAGTTTGTAGGATGTAGTTGTAGATATAAAAGCAATAGAATTATATAAAAAAAGAAATGCACTTTCACACATGTTGAACAATGCACTTTTGGTCCATTTTCCATCAACTTTGCAACTGGATTTTACTGTGTGAA
>NW_015205839.1:0-461 GCF_001447785.1 Gekko japonicus | reverse complement strand
ATGCTAGACCCAGGTTCTTGCTGTGAAACCTGAATGGGTGATTTTGGACCAGTCACAGACTTTCAGCCTCTACCTCACAGGGTTGTTGTGCAAGTCAAAAGGGGAAGAAGGGAATGATGTAAGTTTCTTTGGTTCCCATTGCAGAGAAAAACCATATTTTTCCTCCTGGGAAACCATTGTTGCCAATCTCAAGGTGAGAGCTGGAGTTCATTCAGAATAACAACTGCTCTCTGACTTCTGGTTTCAGCAATCCTGATGGTGGATGCGTCTCCTTGGAGCCCCAAGGGATGCGATCCGTGATCCAGTGGTTGGGAGGGGGTGCGATTGTCTGCATCTCCCCCGGAACCCCGGGAATTGAAGCTCCTCCAAGCCCCAATGGTCCTGCCACTGTGATTCCAGCAATTGACCTAGGGCCACACACCGGGACAAGTAAGTGGAGGTTGAGTGCTATTTTACCTGAT
>NW_015205838.1:0-452 GCF_001447785.1 Gekko japonicus | reverse complement strand
CATAATTCACACATGGAGACATTTGGAGAAAGAATGAGATGGTTCTTCAGATACGTGGGGCCTAGGTTATGAAGGGCTTTAAAGGGCAGCACCTATGCATTTTCCCTAAATAATCTCTGATTTTACCATACTGAAGGTGCTAGTCATTCTTCCCAACTTGAGCTAGGAGCTTTGCCACTTGCTTAATGACCTCTTAGGGTATGGTCAGATGGCGTGCTGAGAGCGGGTTAAACTGCTCCGGTTCTAACTGGATTGTATTTGATCTGGATAATTGTGATCACACTTACCTCCCTTATCCCGCCTCACCGCACAGTCATGTCACTCCCCGGTGTCTACACTACTGATGCGTGGGAGCGTGTCTTGGTGGGTTCCCCCACCCTCAGTTTGTGCATGCACATAGGTGCGCCTCCATATAAGGGGGGGAAACTATCATGGCGCATGTACAGAACCAC
>NW_015205837.1:0-460 GCF_001447785.1 Gekko japonicus | reverse complement strand
TCCTGTTAAAAGCTCTCACAGGTAAAACGACCTTACCGTGTCTCCTGCAAACCTCTACGGCTGCTGTCCTCCTCCCCTTCTCAGGAAGCCGGTCCACAAGGAGGAAATCACTCTGGCAAAGGAACAGGCTCTGGTGGATGCCAGGTGGACAACTTCAAGCGAGATGACAACCAGGAAGTAGCTGCTAAAGGACCAAAATTATAACACGGGGTTATTGTGCCAGTTATATGACAATACTTATTGCTTGCAGAGTGTGAGAAGCATTGCAGATCAGTCATCCCAGCAAGTCTTACAATGGTCCTGCGTCCTGTTAAAAGCTCTCACAGGTAAAACGGCCTTACCGTGTCTCCTGCAAACTTTTACGGTTGCTGTCCTCCTCCCCTTCTCAGGAGGACAAGGAGGAAATCACTCTGGCAAAGAAACAGGCTCTGGTGCAGGGCCGGCTCGAGGTGCTTCTGCG
>NW_015205836.1:0-446 GCF_001447785.1 Gekko japonicus | reverse complement strand
CATTAAATGCACAAGTTCTCAGGTTCTGTTCTTGGGATTTTAGTTATAGGATCTCAGATATTGGTCACTGGGGAAGACCATTCTCTGCCTGAAAGCTATTGCCAATCAAAGTAGATAGTATCTGACTAGATTGACTCAGCTGAAGGGAATTTTGTACATTCATGTTTCATTAACATGAGTTATTGTTAGATGATGATAGTTTTGATCATGGTACTGGGTTACTGTCTTTTTTCGATGGTATGATTGTCTTCCTTAAGGGAGCAAATTAAGAGCTTACAGATGCTGTTATATCTGAATATACTTGTGGATGCCCAAATGTGAACTGTAGTCCATAGTGCCTTTAACCAGCTTTGGCTGGTTGGCCTGCTGCAGTCTCGGAAAATGAGATCTGGCCACAGTGATGAAAGCTCCATGTTAGATTACTGTAACATATTCCACATGGGCTT
>NW_015205835.1:0-465 GCF_001447785.1 Gekko japonicus | reverse complement strand
TAACAGAACGATGTCTGTTTTCTCTGCAGGACTCGGTAGCTGCAGCCAAGAACTTGATCCGCTGCTTTCAGGGTGCCCCCAGCACCCACCCCCTCTGCTGCCTCTTCCCCCAGCAGGGCCCACAGCCTATGGAGACCCGTGCAAAAGACATGGAAGCCCAAATCCAGCAGCTCCACGGGTAAGGGTATCCCAGTACCTTCGTAGTCACCACTCGCAATTCGCACTCCCTTCTTGCTTTGATACAAACCCATTTCATTCCCAAAATAGGGGGAAAGGATTTGGGGAGGGGAATCACAGTTAACAGCATAGCTTCAGTGGCTGAGCCCCTGAATACTTGGCATGCAGAAGGTCCCGGGTGCAATCCCTGTTGTCTCCAGTCAAAATTCTAGAGGGGACTAAACCCTGGTTTAGTATGCAGCAACTCCCCTTTGCATATTTACGAGCAGGGGTCATTTCGTAGAAAAA